>NW_024344253.1:5596804-5611030 GCF_902729225.1 Pteropus medius
CTCTTTCTTTCTTCCTCTCTCTCTCTCCCTCCCACTCTCCTAAGCTAGTAATGTATTATTTAATGTTTGCCTCCCCTGATAGACTGTAAACCTTCTGAAGTGAACATCAGCACAATTGACATTTCCTGTGGGATTCATAAATGACAAAGTGGCTGACACACAGGAGTGCTACTGTGTTTACCTGGTAACAGGAAGTAGAACTGACAAAAGAAAGAATGAGAGACAACTGACTATTTATTATAATTTGACTACTATTAATGTCCTGCTATATTTCCAAATCACAAGAGCTCTTAATAACAAGTCTAAAATGTAGAATACAACAAGTGAATAGACAACATTTAATAACTCAGTTTCTGGAGCTGGAATTTTCTAGCTTCTAACCCAAGTTCAGCATTTATTACCTGTATGACACTGGGCAAGCCACTTACCCCTCTAAGACTTAGTTATTCAATTTAACCTCATTTTGAGAGTTAAATGAGATAAGGCATTTTAACCCTTGAGGATAGTTAGTGTCTGACACATACTAAACATTCAATAAGAATAATACCTAAAAACATAATTTCCTCCAAATTTCAACCTTTTTTGGACATCTCTGCTAGTTCCAGTGAGCTCCACTCATGTTACCCCAAAGTTAATAACTCACTTGCTTCTGGTAATTCATTTCCTCTGACGACCCTGGGAAATGTCTTTACTGTGGAGCAGAAGACTGAAGAGTTCTCTATCTCTAATGGTCATGACATGTGATCCGTAAAAATCATTTAATGCTTAGCAATCTCCCCAGCATGTTCTTGTGTGATTCTAGATGGTTACAACTCCAGGAGATTTCCAAGAACATTGACAGCTTAAGCAACCAAATGAGCCCCAAATCTATATTTTCATGTTTAATGCTCCATTACCACCCTGTAGCACAACTTGACATTAATTCATTGATGTTATTAGCATTTTCCCCCTTCAATAATGTCTTCTTTGCATTGCATAGACATTAATATAACTACAGTTTAAGCACAGTAACCCTGATGTGATTTATTAAAAGGTTTTAAAAAACTAATATTTTAGCATCTTTCCTCTGATACTTTTCCTTCATTTATTTCAAAATGCTACGTACCAACGACGTGTTATAAACTAACATGAAGTATTAGAAAATAAAACATATTGACCTAAATCCTCCAGTATTTAAAGAGTTGAAAGTTCATCTTTAAATAACTTTGTGGCACAAATAATGTCACGGAAATCACGTAAATTTCTTATGTCCCAACACCACCTTTCCTAGCTGAAATTACCAGACTTTTTGTATATGTTTTGTAATCTAATATTTGCATTTAAAAATGCAAAATCGGAGGAATAAATTGCTGGAATACATTAATAAATTGTACATATATGTTTAAAGTTGTACAGTTTACATTAAATCCTCTTGGGTGTGGCAAGTGTTTACATTTTATTTTCCTCCAAGGGGTTCTAAAATAAAATTAAATGTTTTGCCTATATTTAGAGAATATATTTTCCTACAAAAACATGAATAAAATAAACATAAGCATCTCAAGGCTCAAGATTTTGATGGGCATCTTGAAAAAATGTTTTGGGTTTTTTTTTTTTATATTCAAACAAAGAATAGTCTCAATTGAGAAGGACATGGACAAAGACATTATAAGACAGTAGCCTGGAGTTTTAGAAATTTTATAGTTAATTTCATCAAACCAAGCACCTAACAAGCTTATTGGTCCTAGCATTTCAGAAAATAGAAATCCAATGATCAAATAAAAACATACTTCTTTACAAATCTGTGAAAATACCAGTTTAAAATAAATAGTTACACAGTGAAATTCAGAATTGGAAAGATCAGAGAAAAAATACATAGTGAAATATTTTGAAGTAGAACCAATGAAAAAAGTGTGACTCCCATCGAAATCAATTATATTTACATCCCCCTGTTGACTGTTTATTCTAATTCTGATCTATCAAGTGGTTGAGAGAAATCCATAAAACACAGAAGCTTAGACTTAGCATTGATAAGGGAGAATAAATAAATTTACTTTGAATATCTGCATGCCTTGACAGTATCTAATCTGCAATTGCTTTCTAGGTCTTTGATGGGAATACCTCCTCTCTGCTTTCTAGATAACACATACGATTCCCTGTTAGGCCATGAAACAAAGTACAAATTCCCATTGCCATAGTTATACAACAAAACCCTCTTAAAACAACTGAATCTATGAGCATGGTATCCATCAAATAAGTAAAATGTTTTATTATATGGAATTTGGTTGCCATATTGACTAGGTCTAAATACGTAAAATAAAATTTAAAACTATGGAAATTATTTGAATAAATATGGCCTAGACTCTGCCCAAATAATTTAAGGCAATATTTGTACTCTGAAATTATCTAATTCTACATTTTATATAAATTTAAATAGTTTATATCTTTTTTATAAATGACAAATATTTGATTAGTACTAAGGTAAAAATTAAACCAGTAAATAAGTATAGAGAGGGATGAGGAGACATGGAAATCAAATAAGAAAGACAGTGAAGGCCTCAGTTAGAAGGGAATATTTGAGCATAGTCTAGAAAGAGATAAGAGACTCCTCTGTCCTGATAATTTTACAGAATGGCATTCTAAGCAAAAGGACTAGCAAGTGCAAAGAAGCTGAGAAAGGAGTTGGCCCCAGATGTTGGAGGAAACAAGAAGAGACAAATATGTCTCCAACAAAAGAAATAAAAGTAAGAGATGAAGTCAGAAAAGTAAGAGGAGGACAAGTCGAAAGCAGATTGTATAGGTCTTGTGGGATCTTAAGGGAGCTGGGATTTTATTCTAAGTGAGAGGGAAAAACCACTGCAAGTTAAAGGGAGAGAAATTACATGAACCAACTAATTTTTCAGACCACTGTGGCTACTGTGTTGAGAACAATGTATATGGGCACAGAAGTGCAATCCAAGAGCAGAGTGAAAACAATTGCAATCCCCTACGTGTAAAATGTTGTTAATTTTGTCATCTTGGACTGAAAAATGAAGAACTAGGTCTTATGCTAGTTACATTCTGAAGACAGGGCAGACAGGAGTTGCTGATTGGTTGGGTATAAAGCATTAGAAAAAAAAAGGAGTCAAAACTGACTCCAAGATTTTTAGGTTGAACATCATGACTGATGATGTTGCTTTTATCTGAGATGGTGAAGATTGTGAGAACAGGTTTCAGGAGGGGAGTTCTACAATTCAGTTTGGGGCAGGCAGACTTCGAGATGACTTAATAAATGCCATTGGAAATGGCTGAAAACATAGTTGAGTCTAAAATTCAGGAAAAAGATGTGGTAGAATTAAAACTTTGGGAGTTGACAGACTATCAATGTTATTTAAAGCTATAGTTAAATTAATGGCATGGTTATTTGAAAACTTTACTTGATATAACTTTCTCTGAAAGAAATCATTCTGACTTAAAAATGCTTATAACAAATATTTTGTTCTCTCAGATTTGGTCCAATATATTAATCCTCAGAAATAAAAATCACTATATACCATTTATGTTCTAAATCATATTATAATTTGGGTAATAACAAGAACAGTCACATTTTAAGGTTTAAAAATGTTAGGCTATTTCTTTTTCTTATAATAGATTTCATAAATACAGACACACGTTTGCTTAACATACCCCCTATAAAATAAGGTTATTCATTCATATATTTTTCAAGTCTATAATGACTATAACTCCATATCAAGTGTGACTTAAATGTATCATTGAGAACTACAAATGACTTTACAGTGGGTTGGCTATTCCAGCACAAGCAGCATGATCCCAGTTCCCTGGTTATTTGTCAGAGGATACAATGGTTACAATCGATTGGAACCACCTAGTGTGAATAGATATCAAAGTATGCACTGACCCTGCCAACTTAGCAGCCTCCCTGTACTTTTTAATTAGTCACATGATCCGTGCTATGCAGAAGAATATATCCATGTGGTCTTGTGTGAAGTGGCCCCTGTCCACTTCCCTAGCCCCAGCATTCTCTTAATAGCACACATACTCCATCAGAATAGACTGGCTAGCTGTCTTTCTAGTCACAGCACCTAACACAGAGCATTGAAGAGAGTCATTTAATTTTCAAGGTTATCGAACAGCCTCAATTCTGAACTTTCTCATATAATAAACACTTATGAACTGAAAATCAAAAGCAGAAATAATATCACAACTCTGAGGAGGGAGGAGGAAAGAACAAATGCCACTTGAGAGTGTGATATTTGGAAAGTATGGAATTTCTGATTTATAAGTAGCCAAAGTTATTAAAACATGTTTATTGTAAAATTAAAATTATTTTCAATACAATTATTCAAATTTACTGTTTAAAAGAGCAATGCTCATCAACATTTAGTTTATTACATGCTATAGAAAGGATGACATTTTAAAAAGTGTCTATATCATAATCAGCTAATCTATTTACATCACTTTTGCAGAGTCACTGCTGTTTGGCAATGGGGTATTTATCAAATGTTTTGCACAGAGCAGATAAATAACCTTTCACTTGACTTCCAATGCCCTGTTACACAAGCTAGGCACATTGCGATTTTTGCATATATTTATTTCCTGTTACAGAAGGTTCATAAACTCTTAGTTGTGCAAAAAAAATTATCCATGGAGCTTTATGAAACACCTATGCTTGGATGGTGTAAAAATCTACTCAATCAAAATCCACAGGAATGAACTGAAAATGATTGTGATATTAAGCAGGGAAGATTACCCCTATCTTCTTGATTTTAATAAAAATTCCTTGCTAATGAGTTTATTAAATCATTTAATAAATATGTATTGGTCATCTGTTATACTCTAGGTATGGTACTAAATGCCAGAATTTATGTAGATTAAAAAAAGATGCATTCTCTACTTTCATTTTAGAATAAAAAATGTTCTGTAATATGTATTCAAGTTTAGAGTAAGTACAGTGTGCTTTAGGATGCTATGCAAGGTCAACTACCCCAGTCTTCAATTTTGAGAAGAGGTTTTCCTAGAGGAGATAATATCTAAAGACTTAGTAAAAAGTAATGGTAAGCAGATTCAGAGAGTGTTCAGGTTGAAAATCATAGCTTGCTTGGAGGCAAAACAGAGACTGACTTTCACAGAAAATCACAATGGTGTTGTTATCAGTAAAAAAAACCTGTTCAATATACTTCTGTAGACACTGGCAATAATTGATATATATAACCTTACATCAAATCCCAGGTTGTTAGTTAGGTCGTTGAAGAGCAATTCACTAGAGCTGCAACTAACACTTTCACTTCATTCAACAAAGATTTATCAAATGCTTTTACTGTGTGACAGGCTCTGTCCTGTATACTTGGGACACACTAAATAAAGATACCTATCAGTGATTTTAATGTGTCTAAAATTGCAATGCATAGAAATAGAATATAAAAAAAATATATAAATTTCTTCCCAAACAGTTTAGAACTACTGTCTATCAATCATATTAAGCACTTGAAACATTATATACGCCTTGCTTAAAGGTGGTACTTCATAACATGCTTAATTATATTTATAATATAAAAATTAGTTTCTAACCTGAAGAATGAGTTTACTAAAAATAATCTTAAAGCAATAAATATAGACTACTCTTTCTAATAGTTATTAGGAGCATGAGCAAACTGTTTTCCAGATGAAGGAAGCTAGAGAGAAATTCCAATCCATTCACTTTCAGAGAATGACTAAGAAAAAGGGAGTGGGGATCCAGTTACCACTGTTGACATGACAAGAGGTCACTTCACACCACTTCAAGTTAGCTAGATTTTAACCTTGTTCCAGTCTGCTGGGCAAAGTGCGAAGATACTTAATAATCTAAATAGTGACTACATCAAATAATGTGCATTCTGGCATCTCGGTAGACATTGGGGACAGAAATAAAATTAAATCACATTCATCACCTCCAGCAACTTCTACAAGAAGACCAACACATAAATGAGTACTTTTTCTTGCAAACCATGTATCTTTCAGTTACAGTCTCCCAGTAGATAGATTACATCTCAAACAGGTTTAAGATAATGAGATCTGACACTTTTATACTAAAGGCATTAAGCATATGCCCATACATCAATCCCCCCAAATGGAATAGACCTATTGTTTCTTGCAATGGATCCTTATTAGAATAGGCAGCAATGTGAAAGTGTCCTTGTTACTTAATGAGATTAAGCCCACCCTAATCTGAATGTTGAAAGCCAACAGATATAGCTGTCAACTTCTCAACTTAGTCAAAGGAAACAAAGTAACATTTGCTGGCTTACAGAAACTCCCCTTTGGGTTTTCCACTATTGTTAGGACTTAGGTTTGTCCATAAAATGGTAAGAGTGATCAATGGCCTCCACCACTGAACTTTAGTGCAGGCTGAAGAGCTACCTATATTATAACATCACCTTTTACCAAGACCTCTTTATGTATCTCCTTACTGGCATTCGAGTTAATCACACAAATGACATAATGTTCACTGTTGCAGCTGCATGAATTGTGGATTAAAAATATTAGACTCCAGGGCACCATATCATAAGGTAAGTCAGGGAGGCTGTGTAGAAGCATTAGAACAGAGAATAAAGCAAATATGGACAGCGATCAAAGGCAAGGACTCTGGAGCAAAATTGTCTGAGTTTGAATCCTGAGTCTATCCCACAGTAGCTGTGTGCCTTAGGCGAGGTAACTAACCTCTCTTTTCAATTTCCTCATGGGTAATATGAAGATTTTAATATTAGCATACTTCCAGGGCAATTGTCAGAACAAAATGAGATTCTGTATGAAATAGTGCTTACAACAACAGGACCTGGTATATCTCGAGCATGCATTCAGTGTTGGATCTTACTATCATATCTGCCTGGCAATATGAAGCTTGAGCTCAATGAAGTATGAAAAGGCAATTGCTAGATGGATGAGTAGGAAACAGCTATTCCAGGCAAAGAGAATCGTGTTAAAGAGAGGGGATGCTATGCACACGAAGTTTAACATGGCCGAAGTGCAGGATAAATGGGAGTGGGGTTGAAGCAGGTGCGAAACGCTGGTCATGAACCTGGACATGCAGAGGGGCCACCTCCTGAAGGGCACTCTACATCATGCTAAGCCACTGGACAGTACATTTATCTTCAAAACCAGTGAAGAATGTTGAAGACTCATCAGTGATCAAAAGGAAGAGTGACAGCAAGTAGTGAATTGCACTCCACTGTTAAGACTCTAGTCTAAAGAGAAAAGTCAGGGGAAACACCACTTGAATGCTTCTGGGTCTTCTTTCTCTGTAGAGCTATCTAGGAGCACACAGTACGAAAGTGTACTAGAACTTAGTAGCTGTGTCGGGATTTGCAACTACTGCTCTGTCTGGCAGTCATCCTTTCGGGAAGTTGTTTTTGAAAAGCTGAGTGAGGAAGGAAAGCCAACTACCTCATACAGTCTAAGGTTCACTCCTTTAAGCCCGGATGTCAGCTTTCCAGTCAGACGGAGAGGAAGGAAGCTTCCACTGACACTCTATGCGCTCAGGTTCTATGAATAGAGACCTTCATTTGCCGGTACGGTCCAGGGCCATTCAAGAGCAATTAAATTTGGTTGAAATAAGAAAGAAATGCTTTTTAAGGAAAACAAGAAGGTTTGAGGGGATTGCAAAGTTGATTGTGCTAAAGCACTTTTACACAGGTTTGTTTTAGTTCTCAATTGTCAAGTCGTATTTAAGCTGGTCTCTTACTCTGAAACATGATAACCTTTCTTTTCTCTGAGTTCTTTCTCTTAAATTAATAGCACTGTCTCTAATTCCACACGCAGCAAGCAAAGAGTTTATTTTACCAGATAACAGTAGGTCTGGTGATCAGCCAATGTCTAAGGAACCACTAGCCAAGTCAGTAGTAGGCCAAAGACTGTAACTGATAAATAGATATTACTCACTAAATCACTTTAAAATTGACTTTCATCTTCTCTACCAGTTAGTATTATTCACGTTGAGTTCTAACGCAATTGAAAGTAGAAAAGAAAAAAACTTATCTATAAAAATTAAATTGTATTAGGATTTTGAAAGAAGGAAAAATAAATATATGATTCATTATAATATAGAAGGCAGTTTAAAATGAAAAAAGAAAATTTTAGGTTCTGAATTAAATTGCAAGATAAATTAGAAGAAAAAAGTCCAAATGTAGGGACATCATCCTAATATACTAAAATCTACGCTGCAAACTGCATTAAAAGTTGACTCTTCGATGAGAATTTAGGGAACACTGCAACATTTTACAGCGTGTCTGGATATCTCCTTCCTTCTTTGCTAAGGAACAAAACTTCAATTGGTCAAAAAAAAAAAAGTTTACTTTCTTCTCACCACTCCCAACTCAGGTCACATTTCCCCAACATTACATGAGGGAAGTAGAGGAGCGAAAGCAGAAATGCAGATCAGCTCTCAGCCTCCACTTTGTAGTTGTCTTGAATTCCTAATAATTTTACACATACATATACTACATGTATATTTATATAGTATATGTATGTGTGTATACATAGTATATGTATACACTACATGTAATTATGTCTTTTATTAATATATAAAAGACAAAACATATTATTATATGTAGTATATATATATCATCCAATCAATCTAAAATCAACACGAAAAGCATATAAATTTGACATTATTTGCCTTATGTTAAATAAATACATAATTTTCTCTGCTTCTTGAAAATTCAAAGTTGTGCCTGGTCCTCCATTAACAACTTTAGAGAGGATAAAAAACTATATTCTTAATCCAGCCACAAATGTATACAAAAACTATTTTCCAAGTATTATTCTTCCTATTCTGATACAGATAACCTTATAGAATCACATAATTAGGTATATTAACAATACTACTAATCAAAAATTACCTTTCTCCGAACTCCTATTGAGGAATTTTTAAATGCCTTCTGTAACTCTCTTTCCTATTCATTTTTTTTTTTTTGTCAGTCATTTTCTCTTAACCCATCTTCTCGCTAATCTCTCCAGCACCTACATTTAAGTAACACTTGGTCATTCTATATTCCATAAGTACATGTACCTTTCAGTAATACTTGGTCATTCCATAGAGTCTCAGACTACTATTATTTAAAGTTATTTTTATCACTATTGCAGATCTTCATGCTACTCACTTAGAAAAACCTTAGAATAGTTTTATGTTTTTATAAGAAAGTATTCAGCTAACAACTATTTCTGTGCCTTAGTTTCCTCATTAGTAAAGTAAGAAGGTAGTATACAGAAGCAATTTTTATAATTTCTATGCCAAACATTCTCTTAAAAAATTTAAACACCTTTTCTTCCTTTGAAAAAGTCAGATTTTCATTACACAGACACTCAACCAAGCTTGATTTGAGTCTATTTGTTATCATTAAATAACAGTAAATTGACCAAAGTGAAGAGAATTTGTTCCAGAAAAGAAGCACATTAAAAAAAAAAAGGTGAATAATTAGATGGGTTTTTTTTTTTTTTTTGTCAGAAATCCTGCCTACAAATCTGAAAAGAGGTTCATGATTACCTTGATATATTTTAGGGATAACTTAACTTGAATAATGTGCTCCTACTAGTTTAGTCGCAAAGTGAGGCAAACACAGAACCTACAAAATTAATAAAGAAATTGTAAGCAATCATACTATCTAGGTATATACAGTTCTAATTTTGCAATTTCATACTTTTGTCTACGAATGTGAGAAGACCACTTAGAGAGTACTTTTTATAAAGTAGACTCGGTTAAATATTAATTATAAAGTAAATTGCCACTTTAAGATATCAACAAACAAGGCAAAAGTCATAGACGATTTCGTGAAAGTATCTATAACAAACCGAATATATCGGTGCCACCTAAACCGAGGCTAACTGTATAAAACATGCAGAAAGATGCTTCTCATAAAATACTTATTTTTCTTTATTGTTCTCTATTATAGATTTTGTCAATTTTGATTTGAAAAACAAATGGAAAGACGATATTAATAATTCCAGTGGACACTGTGTTTCTTATCAAAAGTATATCTGATCTTTTAACTGATTTCTGATTAAGTAACCACAGGGACAAACTTGATCTCTTTGCAAAGATGGATGAAGCACATACTCTGGAAGCCAGCACCATTTCACCTGCAGATCCCGGGCGCTCAAAACAACACTTCAGCAGGGCTCACTACCAATTGCTGACAAGCTTTGAAAGCTTCTCACAAAATTAATCGACTTTTTGCAAGAATAGTATTGGTTCAACCCCCAAAGGTTAAATACCATTTTAATTAGTAAAAAAATGATTCAATTAGATAATATTTTCCCCAGTACTCAGTTATAGCTTAACTCATTTTAAAAACTCTTAAAACCATCTATCTTAATACAATCACAGTGTAGTCTCTATAGAGTCCAGGTAAATCTCAGGTCCTATCCATAATAGGTCATGGACTAATTGATAGAGAAATCCATAAATTTCTGAGATAAAACACTTATAGGCAAGTATATGAAACATAAAATTCAAGTTAATGCAAATGAACATATTATAAAAATAACACTTTTATACTAAATCATAATAAATACTAAAAATTTTGACTAAGGATGTTAAAGTTTATCAAGTTGTAGAGTTTAGATTTGCAAGGTAAAATAATATTACTCTTTGTGAAATTATAAATTTTTTTTTAATTCATTCATTCCAAGAACTTTTCTCTGTAAGGCTAGATGCTTCAGGATTCTAACTATACTTTCTTTAGAGTCTAATGTATTATGAACTTGTAACTTTTTAAGGTTTTAATATTTTTAATCCCAGAAATACACATTTTAGATGAAAATAGGCTGTTTTAAGTTATCTTTGGATTTAGTAATCAAATCACACCACTGCCTCTCAATGAAATCAGTACATTATAGTAGAATGCCTGTATATAACACTTTATCTAGAAACTGGAATCAAATCTTACTCATTATTTTTTCAATTGCAAATCTAAAGGCTAGTATGAGAACTACACACCGGGTGCATTTTTTCCTTTGTGTGATGATTCAGACCAGTGTTTCTTTTTCAGCATTAACACACTATTATTTCCTTTCTAAGGTTTATAAAGTGGCAAGAATGCCTATAGGTAGATGTAAATAAATATCTAGGTTCCCATTAAGCAACAAGCACCTAGCAATTTGGTTGAAAGAACACCAAATCTTACAATATGACTGTCTATAAACGATCATAGAACTTTCAAGACACTTCATCAGAAAAGACAAACAGAAACAACATATGATCCTTACATTTGCTATTTCTCACATTACTTGGCTTTATAATAATAGGGAAGGTTCTTTTTCCATCGTTTATTTGACATGGTACTAGCATGTTTGTTTAAAAGTGTTTCGGGTATGTAACTAGATTGAAAGGAGAAAATTATACATTACATGGGTAAAAGTTCGAATTTTTAGATATCCTTAGAATTTTAAGGAAAAGAAACATAAATCTCTTCAGGAAGTAATCTCTGAATGTCTACAATGGTGTCTCTTGAGTTTATATTTCATCTTTCATTGAAGAAAGTCTGAGTTTCTATGTTTTTAAATAAATAGTTGCCATTATGATACTTTTGTCTACATACGTGCATGACACGCAAAAAAAGAAGCGGTATCTCTGTTCCTGTTTAATTGAGTGTACTTTTCCAGCATCGCTGTGGTGAAGATTTTAAGAGGCCTCATTTGCTAAGGCAGATGCTTGGATTCCAAATAAAAAACAAAACCAGCAGAGGGCAGAACTGCTGACAGAATTGACCAATCCAGCTGATGACCAGGTACCAAAGGTAAAATGCAAACTTTTGATGGATTCCACTTTCAAAGACTACTATTTTTCCTTGAAAATGTAGAAATAAACGAATCGAAATAATTAGCATAACTTATTTCAAAATTCAAATATAGTCCTCATGAGGCTCTGACTGTCTTCACCAGGAAAAGTCACACAGAGGAATAATCCAGCGCGGCCTGATTCCAGGGAAGGTGAAAGTCACTGAGTTTGGGGAAGGAGCACGGACCCGGCTTAGCAGAGTTCGGCCTCCGGCAGCGCTAACTCCCATTAGAGAGAGCTCAGATTTTGGCATCTACCAGGGCCAGACTCAGGTTTCTGCTAAAGCCTGCGCATTTGGGGTTGACCATTTCTTTCTCTCTCAGCCAATTCTTGCCATCCTCCTTCTTACTGCCACTGCTCTGTACACGTTTAACAGAGCATGCTTTTCTACCCTAAGCTCTGTGGGCTCCCTTAACTCCAAAGTCATTCTCCCGCCAGCCGTGTCTACAGCACCTAACGGACCGCTCCAGCCAGATGCCTTTGCAGGAAAGGGCGGGGGCAGGGGAGAGAGGAGGTGGAGGGAGGAGCGAAGTCGCTCTCCCTCCTTGGGTACTGACAGGGCTGCAGTCTTCCCAACAGGTCTGGTCATTGAATATTTGGTGGTGCCACGTAGGAACTTTTCCTTACCTCTCTCCTCCCATCCAACTCCAGGCCCCCTCCCCTTCCCTCCCAATCCCTATTCCTCCTCCCCCACCCCATCTGCTTGGCCAGTTTCATCATTCTCCATGAAAACTGCACGTCCAACCTGCAAGAAGGGGGGAGGGGGGCCTAAGCGGGGAGGAGGGACTAAAATTGAAGGAAAAGTGTTTTCTCTATCTTCAACCCGTTCCTTACAACCTGCCAATTTTTTCCACTTACAATCTCTTCAAAATGCCACACACACAAAGTGTTCTCAGTCTTCCAGATTCATCCCCCTGCTTTCTCTTAAATCCCTAAAAGTAAAACAGCCTGGTTCTCACTTATTCCAGACAAAGAACTTTATCAAGGTTCATTTTATACCCCTTCTCTATATTTTCTCCTCAGTTCACCCTTAAAAAGATATTTCCATTGGCTAGAACCTGAAGAAACCAGATGTGTTAAAGGGGAGTCTAAGGACTGATCCTCAAACAAAAGCTTTGTACAACTGCTCTTGTGTTCAAGGGAATATTTTTCCTCCTTTCAAAGACGCTGGAAAGTGGCGAGGGGCATTTCAGCCGGCTCTGTGCCTGACAGATCTTTTTTCCAGCTCTCTTTTCTCCCATTACTGTCCCGCCTACATCCATCTCTCGCTCTCCAATCTTCACTTCCAACCTGGTGGCAGTTGCAATCTGCAATCTGGATTTTATTTAACAGAATTTTTTTTGGGGGGGGCGGGGGTAGGCACCGAGGGGGAGGGGCACAGAAGGAGAATGACCGACGGCGATCTCCCACCTCCCCAAGTCCATTTTTTCTTACCTCCTCTGACCTCTCTAGCCTGGAAGAGGGACGTCAGTGCGAGGGTTGTTACGGTGAGGTCCCAGAGCCACCGTTTCGTTTTCCACCTAGAGGACCACCGCTCCATCTCCGAGCCCCGCACTCACAACTGTGAACTCAACCCACGAAATTGCGATGACAGACCAACTTCGTCCCTTCCAAGGTATCGTCGGGGATGTTTGCTACACAGCCATTGGCGAGGGAGAGGGGGAAAAATCAAATGCCTCTTTCTTTTAAATTTGATGGTTTGCTTCCTTCCTGTCTCGCGCCCCCTCCTCTCCCTCTCGGTTGGCCCCGCCGGCCGGGACCCTCCGATGCGTCCTCTGCGGGGCCCTGACTTCAGACTGGAGGCAGATGAGGGGCTTCAACCAAAAATCTGGGAGGACTGCGTGCCCCTAAAGGCTTCATGCCGTCAGTGGGCCGGACGAGAGGCTCCGGGCAGCCCCCTCCTCCGCCCACTCCCCTCGCGTGCCCCCCTTACCCCGGGCGAAACTGACGAGCCGGCTGAGGGTCAGACCCAATCACGCGTCTCGCGGGCCGCGCGGGGCCCGCCCCCCTCTCCCGGTGCCCAGGAATCGGGACTCCCGGCAAGCCCAGCCCACCGACCAGCCCCCACCTCCTCGCGCCTCTGCTCCCTCCTCTCCTACCCAAACTCCCGAGAAAAATGGGAGGGAGTTACGGGGGGCGCGTGCTTGGCTCCTGCACGTTGGGAATGAAAGGAATTGCAGGAGATCCCGGAGCCCACAGAGTTTTCAAGGAGCTTCTGTATTCAATAAAAACAGCTACTTGTCTGCTTGCACCCGTCTGTGAGCCTCTACTTGGTCGGCGGGGGAGGGAAGGAGCCCAGCGACTGATCCTCCACACCGCTGAAGTCCTGGGCTGGCAGCGGTAACCTTATCCTTGTGCAAAAATCTGCTTCTTATACCAGACGTAGAACCAGCGGACTCATTGCTCTGCATGCTCCGAAGTTCGTTCTCTCGCGCTCTCTC
>NW_024344253.1:5611136-5639805 GCF_902729225.1 Pteropus medius
CTGTCTTAACCTTGGAATTAGAAGAAAGGGATGAAGGTGAGAGGGACTCAAAAGGTCAACACCTATGATCTTACAGGGGAGCTTTCCTTTGAGATCTGAAACTGACGGGTTTTTCTTTTAAATGTTCAAGTTTTGCATTAGCTTCATTGGGAGGCTCGTCTCTTAAAGAGCTGAATGTACTCTAAGGCAGGAGAGAAAGAAATGTATGGGAACTGACATTAAGGGGTTGGGTAATTTAATTTCCAGCTGATTCTGCCCTGACCCCAGAAGAGAGAATGGAGTGGGAGGAGAAAAGACTAGGAAAGCAACTAGCAGAGATCTCCAAGCGGCCTTAGGCCCACAGCTCAAAAAGGGCCTCAGGAGCTGAAAACATGGTCACTCCACAGTGAAAATAATTGAGGGGCAGGATTCTAGAGTCCTTCCATCCCCTTCCTCAAAGTTATCCACTTAAGCCTGGAATATGGATTCCCTGGTCATTTTTTCCACGTTTAAATTATTCCCTCCTGTTGGCTCCTTTTTATTTCTTAATATTGCCTAAGATGTCTCTCAAAAATTTTCTAGAACAGAGCCCAACAAGGTGCCAGCATACATTAGGCCCTCCATATAGATGTGTTGAGTGAATGAACACATTTTCCAGATGACAAAGACTGGAAGCTTTAGCCGAGACCTATGCTGAATGGTTAAGATATTTCAATGCTTAAGAGTTCTCAACTAAGTTTATGAGGCACACATGTCCCTTAAACTTTAGAAACTCAATTTTCTATATGCCTCAATTTTCTATATAGAAATATTCCATTTATGTGGTTTAAGAGATGGAAGGTGTTCAGAGACTAGATTGAGGCCCAAAATGGAATTGTTTAACAATGTATAGAAAAGGCATATAAAATGAGGACAGCAACTAAAAAATACCTTCAACATGATGGTCACTCTCTGTGACAAAGAACCATTCCCACCTCAAGAAGTTTACATCTTAGATAACAGGTCAAAAAATACTTTATATTGGTAATGCTGCTGGCAGAATGTTGGGGATGCCTTATGTCAGCTGCAGAGAAATATCACCAGCTTTTTAGATGACAATCTCAAGTTGTTAATATAATTTAATAAAATAATTCAAGATCTTGTGTTTGAATGTGGAATGGACAATTACAAATTAAGACCCTTATGGTGGAAATATATACAAAGGTCAATTTACCATCTTCATTATTCGTCATCTTTTCGAAATGAAAAATTTGTGTTTTTTCAGTTTCCACACTTCGAAACATGATTTTTCTGTCCAATTCTTTGTATATTTTTAAACTTGTTCTGTAGGTCTTCTCTTAAATGTAAAATAGTGACATTAATATAAAGTTTAGAAATATATATTTGTGAAGGTACCAGAATCCTAAACCAATTCGTGCTAAAGTTATAGTGCTTGCAGCAGCACATAAAAATGGTGTTCCAAATTGTTTATCAATAGCTTTCATGATTTATTGAGAATTTCCTGGCCATATACTGTTCTAGAAGGTGAGAAATGATGCTATCAGTCTAGCAAGCCCCATCTTCTGGTTACATGTCAGGCCTTCTCACAGTGGGGAAAGGGTCCTTTCAGGCAAAGTGTTGAGTAAGCAGATTTATTACTATCTTATGCTCTCTATACTCTGTGGTCTGAATTCCTTTGGCCACTGCCCAACCAGGCATAACCTGGGTCTGAATTAATGCCTCTGGAAGGAAATATGCAGATTCATACTAAGAAATGTTCATTATGTCTAACCCCTCTATTCTGTAGCTAGCCGCCAGATCTAGAGCCTCCCAGGAACCTGCCCACACATTTACAGAAGATGAATTTGGTGAAAGGAGGGAAGCTAGAAGAGACTTCATGACCTTCAACTTTGCATGGAATAAATTCCAGGGACATTGTTTCTAGGCCACCTTTCAGCTAGTCTTTGTTAACTGTTTATGCATAGATTTGAAATATAATAGGCAGTATGACAGTTTTCCTGACATGGTTTTTAATTTGGAGCACTATTAGCTATATAACTTTTCTTATCTTGTCATGTTAAAAAAAAAACAAACCATGTTTAAAGATATTTCTTCAGTTTGTAGAACTCGTTCTGATTGCAAGCCTTTCAAAAACAAGATGGAAACAGTTTAGAGAAAAAAAAATTATTTCCTTCATAACAGTATTTTTAATCAATTTGTCCATCTTGGCTTATCAGAGAATCTGAGATCATAATTTGATAATTGATTGGAAGGTCAGTTTATGAAAACAAATGTTCTAGACGATCTTTAGAGTTCATGGAGCTGTATTAAGCATTGTGAAAAGCTCACAGATCTCCGTTAATATCTGCACAAATCTCTAGGGATCAGAAGATACAGATTCAGAACCAATGTTTTACATATTGAGATCTCAATAAGCAAACTGGGACTGAGATCTCAATAAGCAAACAGCAATAGGGTATTGGAGGTAGAGAGAACTCTGTAATAAGGAATAAATTACCACAGGTAGAATTAGGGGCAAGGAAAAAATAGATGTAGACAGATACATCATATTTTAAATCTTTTGGCATTTATTTATTTTTTCTCGAACTGAGTTAGCTTCTTGAACACATTAACAGACCAAACTTCTCATCTAAAGATTCTATTTTATCATTGAAATTGGGCTGACTTTGGATTCCTCTGAGGAGGTTCTGTATGTTATTTTTGTACGTTATTTTGTTAAGTAGAGAGACATTTTCTCCAAATCCTTTACTATAACTGAAACCATTGCATCAACTTTTACTTATTGAATGAGAAATAATTACGGAGGTGGGAAACTCTTGCACACATCAGAAATACTTAAAATGTTTCAAAGAAAATTGCTGTTGAGTGTAATCCCTCTCTTACTGTGCCTAATGGTTTGTCTTTCTTGCCCTTTTCTGAACTTAGGTCAAATATTTTAAGAAATGACTAAGCAGTTTGACATTTATTTTACGGTTTTTCTAATACATCAGTGTATTAGTCTCTGTTTAAAAATGGAGTTGGTCACTCTTACCTCACAGATGGACCATTGTATTGTACAAAGTGGGGTAGAAAAAGGAGAGAGAAGTTTACTTCCATAGTTGAGCCTCACTCCTCAGTTACTCCACAGTGATGATTAGATATTTTTCATCACTTTTACTGTGAAATAACATACAGAACTTCAGAAGAATCCAAATTTAGCCCAATTTTCATGATAAAACAGAATCATTAGGTGGAAAGTTTGGTCTATTGAAGTGCTGAAAGAGCCCACTCAAAGATGAGAGACCCACCCTGTTTAAAAGAACCTGAAAGAAAATCAATTCTAAATGAACCCTAACATCCAAGGAATATAGCCTTGTACACTCATGTACATCTCTCTTAAATATACCCTTTAGTTAGCTATCGTAGTCCTTTATCATAATTGTCCAAAATTGGAAGGAATAGAGAACAGAATAATTTGAGGTAAAAACTTAGATATTTTTTGGAACTTTGTCAAGATATTTTTACTCTCTGTATTTTTTTTTCTCCTTAATTGAATGGATTCAGCATTTACAAAGCTCCTGTGTGTCAGCAAAGATACAACAAGACTTTTACAAAGTGGTGTAGAATATCACCGACATCTCTATCCATAGAGGTAGAAGACGGAGGTAAGGGGCACTCAAACATTTTTGGTGAAACATGTGCCACAGCCAAAGGAAGTATCGCACCAATAATATAACCCAATGAGGTTTCACTGTATAAAACATCCCGAGTATCATTTGAACAGTAATTGCCTTGATTCACACTGGCTATTCCTAATAAAAATAAGGTTGCTGAAGGTAAGTATTTTAGCTACTTTGAAGGGATTATTTACTCTTAAGAATTTACTCATAACAATTTTACAAATACTTTTTTAAAATTTAATTTTGGTAGTAAAATGAAAATGTGCAAATAGTTTTTCTTTGACACATTATTTCATAATACGACTAATAAAAGGCAAGAAGATGACCTAATATATCATCGCACTTTCTGAAAGACGTCAAACCCTGTTTTCCAACTCTACCATATCTTCACAGATTGATCTGTCCCAATAGCACTAGTCAGTATTCTTGACTTAGAATAAATATTATTTCCAGACAACCATATGTAATTTGTTTTGTGCATCCACCATTGGTACCAACTCATTTAATTCTGAAACCAGTGCATGTGCTACAAAAATCTGAAGGCTCCTGAATTATATGCAACGTTTCTGTTATTTTTGTATGACAGACTTATATATTCTCTTGATGCCACACAAACACCAAATATAAGATTTAAGGCTGGTGAATATGATTAAATATCAAAATATATCTGATTTTTAAAACATCTGGGATGAATAACTCTAACTTAATTTGTTTTGCAGATACTCAGTATTTAATAACCTTCCCAATATTATATTTTCTGCCAGGACCAGTATGGTCAAATTATTGCACATTTAAATGCTGGACAAACAATAGATCCTATTTCAAAAGTTTTTACAATCTAATCTATAAAAACTGGAAAATTACATATAGATTTAAATGGTTGCAAAAGAAGCAACATTTAATATGAAGGTATACTTTTGAAAGCAAAGTAACTTTGTCATTATGAGGACTTTTTTATTTAAAATACTTAATGGGTTTGTTTTGTTAGTTTTCATAACATCTTCATGAGATAGGAATGTGGCAGTTTTAATAGTTTTATTTTAAGAATGAGGTAAGGGGCACTCAAACCTCAAAGTAGGAATACAGAAGCAGAATATGTGAAAAACATTTTATTCTCACATTTCTGCTCTCATTATTAATCTTTTCTTTATAAGTAATGAGTTTTTAGATTTTTTTTTGTATTTTATAGTAGGCGCATTATTTTCTCATAGATTATTAAAATGAATGAGATCCTTAGTACTATAAATTTTAAGGAAAGGTAATGTTGGTGACTACATTTATAGCCTTAAAAATATATAAATATTGAAAAAATATATAATACAATGAAAGTGTTACATTTTTTAATACATTTTTAAGAAATTTAAAAACACCTGTTCTTAAAGATAAACAATGATGACTTCTTTTTATCTGAATGCCAACCTTTAGGTTTCACTCTCCTCAGGGATTTTGAAATTATTTTTAACTTTATATGCTTCTAAAAACAGAAACATTACTGAAGTTAACCTCAAGTTACTTTATGCTTTCCAAGAAGAAAAAGAAATAAAAAGCATTCAATATGTCAAAGAAAAGAAATATAATAATAATTAAATAAATAATTCTCCATACTATTTAAAATATTTATTTTTAAAAAGACAAATATGAACAATATTTGTTAAATCATGTGACAAATGAATTAAAGAGCACATGTAAAGAAATCAATATTTATGCAATAAAGATTAGAACCATTAAATTACTATTCCTCTCTATATAATTAAACTATAGTGACAGTAGAATTCTGAGAAAAATTTACTACATTGGCCAATTTGGTATACGTTGATATTTTATTCTGTAAAGTGGCATTTTAAGAATGATACACAACTGTATGATATAGATATACCAATATACACCTGTCTATCACTAATAAAAGAAGTAATAACAAGCCAAGCTTAGTGACAAGGACACTTTTTATTTACAAACATAAGAGGCAAGAATGTGTGCATAACTTCATGTAAGACAACAATATTCTGCTTTGGTTTTATTGATAAGGAATTAAAATAATTTTGAAAAAATAATATCGTCTTAGTCTTTTGGGTTGTTACAATAAAATTGCATAGACTGGGTGGCTTATAAACAATAGAAATTTATTTCTCACAGTTCTGGAGGTTGGAAAGTCTAACATCAAGGTACTACAGATTCGAGGTCTGGCAAAGGCCCACGCCCTGGTTCATAGACTGTAACTGTAAATGGCAGAAGGGGCAAGGTAGCTCTCAGGAGCCTGTTTTATAAGGGCACGAATCCCGCAATTAGTTGTAGACTTTTAAAAATAGTTTAGAAAAAGCTCTAAACAAATAGCGAAAGCGTCAGTAAACAAAACCCTGAGGAGGGTAGGAATCTTAGGTACAGAGTTGCTACATCATAATATACAGAATTTCTAATTTCCAACTAATCCCATAATTATAAAAAAGGCTCCACCCTCATGACTTAATCACCTCATAAAGGCCTCACCTTCAAATACCATCACACTGGGGATTAGGTTTTAAAATATGAATTTTGAGAAAACAGAATGTTTAGTCTACTGCAAATGTCATTCATTGCACCTAACAGCAAGGTAAGCTAGTCACATTTTGGTTCTAATGTAGAATACCCTGTAGGATACATATCAAGAAAATGAATCTATATTTACTGCTTTTGAATGATGACCCTCACTAATGACAAAGCTTAAAGTTATTTCAGTTATCAAAGCATGGTAAATTAACTTCTCTATAATTGAAAAAAGAATCTCTAGTTTTATGAGTGACATTTAAATTTTCAACTCCTTTTGACATTTCAAATTTAATAGTTAAAAGCAAAAACTCAAAGATCAGAGGATGTCAGCAAAAATGGCAAAGAGGCAGATTCAAGCATCTGTCTTTCTACAGAAATACTGAAAAATCAAGCAAAATGGTTGAAATCAAGTGTGTGAAAACTCTGAAAAAACTAAGCTTTACAGCAAAAAGAGAACACCAAATCAAGAAAAAGCCAACATAAAATAGTAGGAAAGACTTATGGCATTTTTATTTATTTTTGCTTCACTGCCCTTGCTGGATCAATAATGGTTTAAAAGACCACAGGCTACATTCCCAATATGTCACCCTGGTGTCAGGCAGAAAAAGCAGAGCATACTTTACCCTCAAAGAATTCTCAACTGTCTGGAAGCTAAGTGAAAGACTAATGCAAGGTGTTTGTCTTTAGTTTGACTAATTCAGAGCTCACACTGGTCAGAAAAGCAGCAGACATTCCTGAATCACATTGTAAGACAAAAGAACAACCTGAAGCTGCCTGGAGCAAAAGTTGAAACTTGAAGCAGACGACAAAGTACCCAAAGCCCGGAGGAAAATCTAGGGAGTTTCTTTGAGAAATTAAGGCATTTAAAAGCATCCAGGTATATGGCAGAAATTAGAAAGCCACTGGACATGCTCAGGGCAAGATACATGGTCAGTAAAAACCTGAAAACCTATAGCTGATCTCTAAGCTCAATAAAAACAGGAAGCAAAGGCTAAGGCAGAGTTTTAAATGGCCTGGCTAAGCAGTCAAGGCACACCAAGCACAGAAGCAATCTGTGAAGCCTGGCACAAGTGGTTTTTATAAATTATATTTTTTCCTTCTTTCTCTCTCTCTTTCTTCCTCCAGCACTCTCTCTCCCGGTGGTTCCCTCTCTCTGTCTTTCTCTCTCTTTTTCTCTCCTGTCCCCATTCCTCAATTTCCAGGAAATAGCTGTTAAAACACTAGGTAAACACATGCTAAAGAAACAGAGACTTCAGAGACCACACGTGAACAAGTTGCAGGCTTTTAAAAATAGTTTAAAAAAGGCACTAAACAAATACCTAAAGCTTTCATTAAACAAAACTCTGAGAAGTATAAAAATATGATTTACAAAGTTGCCACATCATAATATACAAAATTTCCAATTTTCAACAAAAGTTATAAAACATGCAAAGTGACAGAAAGGTATGTGTTAGTCACGGAAGTGAATAGAAACTGTCCCTGAAGAAGCACAGACATTGCACTTACTAGACAAGTTAATTGTAATCCTTTTAATAACCAACGTTTACTTATCATAGTTCTGAAAACTGGAAAGTTTAAGTTCAAAGTGCTGGCAGATTTGATGTCAGGTGAGATCTTATTTCATGGTTTATAGATGGTCATTTTCTTGTATTCTCACATGCAGAGAGCAGAGGGGAAAAAAAACTCTTGCATTCCTTTCTATAAGGGCACTAATCCCATTCATGAAGTTTCCATCCTTATGACCCAATTACTTCCTAAAAGCCCCGATAGTATCACACTGGGGATTAAGATTTCAACATATACATTTTTGGGGAGAGATATACAAACATTCAGCTCATAATTGATGGAAAGTAAATATTAAATGCAAATTATAACCAAAAGAGAGATGGCCTGGCTGTACTATTATCAAATATAATAAATTATAAGCCAAAAACTGTTACAAGAGGTGAAGGAAGATATTATATGTTGGCAAAAGGGTCAAATCATCAAGATATAAGAATTTTAAACATATAAACCAAACAGCAGAGCCTCAAGATATATGACAATAGTGACAGGATTAAAGGAAGAAATAGACAATCTTGTAATAATAGTTGGAAACCTCAATAACCCACTTTTAATAATGGATTAAACATCTAAACATAATGAAATAGAGGCTTGACCAACATTATGAAACTACTAGACTTAACAGACATATATAGAACCCTCCACTCAACAAAGGAATACATATTCTTCTCAAGTGCACACTCTATAAAACAGACTATTTTTTAGGACGAAAAACAAGTCTCAAGAACAACATAAGGAAAAATAGGTAAGTTAGATTTCATGAAGCAAAATTTTTGTACTTCAAAAGACACATGATAAAGTAAAAAGACAATTTGCATAATAAAAGAAAATATCTGCAAACATTTATATGATAAGGGCATGGTATAGAATATATCAAAGAACACTTATACCTCAAGAACAAAGACAAAAAAAACTAATTTAAAAATGGTCATTCCTTTCAAGAAGACATACAAATGGCCAACAAGCATATGAGCAATATTTAAGAACATCAGTCATTTGGGAAATCCAGGTTAAAACTACAATGGGATATCACTTCACAACCGCTAGAAGAGTATGATAATTAAAAATGAAAACAACAAGTGTTGGTAACAAGGTGGAGTAATTAGAACAAACCCTCATGCTTTGCTCCTGGGATTGTTAACTTTTTTAGCTGCTGGTGGTGGGTCCTTGCAAAGTGTAACAAAGGATTCCCACATGACCCTGCAATTCCACAAAAAAGAACTGAAACAAGTACTGTAACAAATACATGTACACACTTGAATATAGCAGCATTATTCACAATAGCTAAAAGGGAGAAATAACTCAAATGTCAGATAAATGGATAAACAAATTGTGATATGTATGTAAAACAACATTATTCAACCATAAAAAAGAACAAATTGCCAATATATACTGCAATATGGATGAACCTTAAAAACATGCTAAGTAAAAGAAAATAACATAAAAAGTCTCATAGTGTGTGATTCAATTATATAAAATACTTACAATAGTTAAATCCATAGAGTCAGAAAGCATATTTGTGGTTGCTGTGACTCGGGAGAGAGAATAATGAGGAATAACTGCTTAGGGAGTATGGAATATCCTATTGTGGTGAGGAAAATAGTTTGGAGCTACATAGAAATGGTGGTTGTACAACACTGTGATTGTACTAAATGCCACTGAATTGTTCAATTTGAAATGGTTAATTCTATGTCATGTAAATATTGCCTCAATTTAAAACAATTTCATACCATTGGGTAATTTTTTTTCTTTCTTGTTATAGCAAAAATGGATCTAAATATACTAGCAAAACAATATGACACAAAGACTAAAGTATATTTATTTAATAGCAAGTACTTTAGAAGAAACAAAAAATATTGCCAATTATTTGGAGGAAAAAAAATCAAACAAATTGCATAACACCAGAGGACGTTTGTTAAAAAAAAGTACAGATATTTCTAACATTTCTCAAGTTATGATTTTGGTAAAATCTGCCTCAATAATATAACAGAAAAGGCTTTTTGTGTGTGGTCAATGAAAGAAATAAGTACTGGAGATGATGTAAAATAACCCTTTATAAAACTATTGTTTCTTGGAAAAAACATTATAAATATAACCATTTTAACGTGCCTGCTTTTAAAGCAATAAAAAAAAATGATTTTGAAGTTATGTTCAACAATATTACTGCATGAAATATTTATTTCCAGAAATTATTGATAGAGCAACCACTGTAGTAAAGCAATTGTAGCTAAAAGGACACAAAGATGTCATCAGTGGGGATAATTTCATTTAAAAAAGACTTTTAAAATACAGTGGACTGCAGAATATGCCATATCATCCTCTCCTATGCTCGTGATGTATGCAAAGCAAACGATTTGATTCATCTGAACATAGAGGGGAAAGACAATGATAGATCACCCATTATTATAAATAAAGGTTTATTAGAACACACACAAATTAGTTGATTTATTATAATATTTCATAATTCAATGGGAAGGGACTACAAAAATATCTGGTGCAAAATATTTGAGAGTAGTAAATACAATTAAAATTATACATTTTTCTTTTAACTCACCATAAACATTTTCTAAATTTATTAAACTTCTTTGATGATAAGTGACTGTCAATATTGTTCAACCTAGTAAATAATTTAATCAACATTTGTATGCTGAAATATCCTTTCAAGTTAAAGTTGACATTTTAGTAATGATAGAGAAAGCAATAACTTTCGAAAAGAAAATTATGCTGGAAAGAGAGCGTTTTGAAAACATACGTAAGAAAGTGCTTCTGTCATTATGCAATCAATGCTAAAAACCACCGTGTTACCTACAAAATCTTCATATCTGCACTCATTAAAAATGGAAAAATTTTTAATTGTCTAAAACCTTTTTAATAAAAATTTGCAGTAAATTTGGAGCAATTTTTTAAAACATAGACATGCAGTACTTTCTGAAATCTGTAAGAACATTGCTAAGTTAAAGGAAAATGTTTACCTAAGTCATATAAATAATAAATGTCATTATTTATTGCTGAGAGTAGATTCTTTTCACTTACAGCAATGAAAATAAAGTATCAAAATAAATTAAATTAGAACCACATCTTTTATGCTTTATATAGCAACTTGTAAAGTCGAGGTTTTTAAAACAATGAATTCATTCCTATTATACGTCTCTCACTGTTAATTTGTTTATATTTTACATTCTAGAGAGTCCAAATATCAATACAATAAAAGGAAGAAAATAAATCTCCAGTAACTGATCCAAAATAATGGAAATTTATAAATTACCTGATAAACAATTCAAATTAATTGCTTAAAAGACGTTCAATGAGTTATGAGAATATTGATAAACAAATAAGCGAAATCAGCAAATGATATATGAACAAAATGAGAATATCAACAGAGACACAAACAAAAAGAACCAAACAGAAATACTTGAACTAAAAAATACAATAATTGAAATTAAAATTTTACTATAGGAGTTCAACAATATACTGGAACAGAAGAAATAATCAGCAGGCTCGAAAGCAGGTCATTTGAAATTATCTAGTCAGAGGAGCAAAATAAAAAAAGTGGGCAGATAAAAAAGAGTGAAGAAAGCCTAAGGGATTAATGGGATGGAGCAAGTGAACAAATACACACATTATAGGATTCCCAGGAGGAAAAGCAAGAAATAGAAAGAGAGAGTAATTTTATTTGATGAAATAATAGATAAAAAAAGTTCTCAACTCTGGAGAGGGCAATAGACATCCAGATCATGAAGCTCAAATAGACTAAATTTAAAGAGTTGTATACGAAAACACATTAAATCAAATTGTCAAAAATCGGAGAGAGACAGAGAATCTTTAAAGCAGCTATTAAAAAGTGACTTGTTATATACAAAGGAATCCCCAGAAGCCTCTGAGCAGGTTTCTCAGTAGAAACCTTGCAGGCCAGGAGAGAGTGGAATGATATATTCAAAGTGATGAAAGAAAAAACTGTCAACTGAAGTTACTATACCTGTCAAAACTGATCTTGAGAAATGAAGAAGAGGTAAAGACTCCTAGACAAAGCTGAGGAAGTTGATCACCACTAGACCTGCCTTATACAAAATGCTAATGGGAGTTCTTCAAGTTAAAACAAAAGGACACCAATTATTAATATGAAAACATATGAAAGTATACACTCACTGGTCAAGGCAAGTATATAATCAATTCGAAATGCTCTAATATTTTAATGTTGTTGCCTAAATCACTTGAAAGTTAAAAGACAAAATGATCAGAAAATTATAACGATAATTAGTTACTAAATATACAATATAATCATATGCTAGCTGTTGACGTAGTGTGCATAATGTGTTCTGAAAGATGGTCCTTAGTACATGCAGAGTGGTTGGTGCCTCATTTATTGTCTTCACAGCTCTCCATTACTCTCTCAGGCCAGCAACTTCATTGCAACATGCGATGGAACCAGTGGATTCCATTACCGCCTGTTCATTGTTACATTTCTTTGCTGCTATAAAGTGGACTTCTTGGTGTGATATAATGCTACATATGCTGTGTTGGCAGATGAAACACTCCATAATCTGGCTGAGGCCAGGTAGGCAGGAAATATGAACTCATACCTATGGATGTGAACCTGTCCACAGAAAGTCTTTAGGTGTGATAATACTAAATATTGTAGCATGTGGAAAAAGAACAATTTGTGCTGCATTTCTTAGAAATAAAAATGACCTTTCTACTGGAATAGCCAGGTACCAGCATTCCAAGTTTTTGACAAGCTCTTCCAGAGACATTTACAGTAGAACAGAATCTGTGGCACTCAGGAGACCTTCCTGCTGAAGTGAACTCCAATGTCTATTTATGTTTTCTATGCAATCATATTAGCATTCAAATATAATAACAGTATATATCTATAATTTATTTAATATGTATATTTAATACATATATGTAACATTTATATCCATATCTATGTTATGTCTCCCCACTAGAATAAATGCTCCCTAATTATAGGAACTGCACATAATCCAAACAATACAAAATGACTAAGTGCCATGCACTATAAAAGTGATCATTAACTCTCTGCAGATATAATAATAATTCTTCAGAATTATAAAGCAGACACTTTGCCAACTTATGATTTTCAAATGACTATTAATTAAGAAGTAGCTATGATTAGTTTATCACTTTCAAACTGGGGTAACGAGGAACACCCTCTGGGTAACTGCTCTGATATTTCAGGTGAGCAGTTTTCTCTAGGAAGAAACTGAAGGATTCCAATGATGTGAGAGAAATTTAGCATGTTGAGTTTAGTAAAATACTGACTTCAACAGATTGGAATCTGAATAAAAGACTGTATTTTATTCTACCATTTACTCAAACAAATGAAAATATTTTAACGAAGATTTAAAATGGAAACATTTCTCTTCTCCGTAAACTCTAATAATGTGCTCCAATAATCTGAGAACCTTAGTTTTTTTCCCATTTACAGCCACTAGTGTTCAATTTCTTAGGAAACACCAATTTTGTGTGTGTGTGTGACAAGACTTACACCACAAAAAAGGAACTCACTTTCTCCCTGTGTAAAACATCCAAGAGCTCTTATTACTTTATAGATAAGGAAAATAATTTGACTATTTATGATCTTTACTTTTGCAATGTGTCAGAATCATATTCATTTTTGATTGTTATTATTCAGCTGCCCCAGCACCTATCCTAAAGCTCATTTAAAATATTTTATCGATTACAAAATACTTATTTATTATGGAAAATACAAAATACTTGTACACAATAAAATAAAAATTATTTTATTTTTGAAGTTTTATTTATTATTCTTCAAATATAAATGAAGTAAGTATTGTGTAATAGGCACTATTCAAATAATTCCACTCTATATACTATTAACTTTTAGTGTATTCTTTAGTATTCTGTTTCTACTCATATTTATCTATCAAGCTATAACACATTTTTAGATAAATTTTGAAAGATGCTGTACATACTGTTATAACCTCTGATTTGACTTATCAAAATAATGTTTTCTCATGAGGTAGCATATTTTCCTTCAATAACATTTTAATAACTGCATTTTATTCTGTTATTCTAATGTATCAGGATGTATTTAACCCATATTTTATTGTGTAATAGTTCTTTTTTCAATTTTATAAAATATCATCAACAATGTACTTCTAAAACTGGAAGTTCTAATTCAAAAGGTAAGATTATTAAACAATCTTTTGTTATATCATTACGAAAGAGTCCTCCAGACACACACAGAAAGGGGGACTACCACCAGTTATGTAAGATAGAGTCCAGTTCATTATATTCACAGCGAAAGTAGCTATGGCCATGCATTTATTAAAACTATTTACCATATTTGTGGTATAACAAAAAGTAACTCATTATTTTAAAAGTCTTTGGTTAGCAGAGGATTTGACAAACACTGGTATTTACATATTTATCATCTGTAATTTAAATTTAGAAATTGTTTCTGCTTGCATCTATTGTCCAGTTTTCTCTGAGGCACTGGATCTTTCTATTAATTCATAAGTTTTTATAAATTAAAGTTATTAACCTTTATTCTTCCCTAAATATATATAAACATTTTCCAAATCTCTCATTTGTTATTAATTTTACCCACAAAGTTCTTCATGGACTAAAATTTTAAAATTGTATACAATCAAATCTGTCCATTATTTTTTTGTCTGGGGTTTTGCTCAGAAAAGACTATTTCACCCCAAGATCAATGTTCACATATGTTCACATTTTCAGTGGTTTAACTAAATGTTTTTCTCTTTAACTTATTAGACAAGAGTGGAATGTGATTTGAGGGGATGATTTAATTAAATTGTTTTTGAAATAATTAGTTTATTATCCAAATGGTTTTTATTACGTAGTTTGTCTTTGGTTTGAAATGCAATCTTTGTCATATATTCATAACTTGAATATATTTAGGTAATTTGAGGCTTTAAATTGTCTTTTGTTACTTTTTTGTCTATTTTTGTTCCTCAAACTCTCACTTTTATTTTTGAAGTTTTATTTATTATTCTTCAAATATAAATTAAGTGCCTATTGTATAATAGGCACGATTCAGAGCTTGAGATACATCAATGAGCAAAGGAACAAAATTTTTTATTCCTTGGGGTATTTCCATTCTGGTTTTATAACATAGTAGAAAATTTGTTAGTGCTTAAGTCTTAATAATGTTGGTAGCCTATACTGTATCATTCCTAATTTTCTACCTATAGGTAATGATAGAAGCAATTATATATAAATATAAATCAACAGATCATCCTAAACAAAATTCGCAAGAATTTATTAACCAGGTGAATATTATGTAATCACAGACAAAAAAAGTAATTGCTTAAAAGATATTTAGTCTGTGTGGGAAAAAAAAAAAGTGGACAGAAATCCACTTGATCTAATCTACTCAGCAAAATGCAACCTTCTAAAGGATCAAGTCGTTTATGAAACAATTTTATCAAGATTGATGACAATTGTTCTCCATCTTCACAAAATACAGGACAAAACAATAGATTTCAATTTAGAGGAAACTTTACATAAAAGTTATGAAGCACTAGAATACGTAAAAAAGATATGAATTGTTTCCTAGAGATCATTAAGTGTTGGTTAACAAATACATTACTGAAATTATTTGGACATAAAATGTAAAGAATACAAATTAATGGACTATGGGTTCTTTCAATATTTAAGTTATGATTTCAGTTATGTTCAATGTTTACTTTCTTTTAATTTTTGCCATTAACTCAAATTAGTAGTTGTCAAATATTATAAACTCTCCATAACTTCCTACCCACCATTTAACTAAACATATTTACAATCTAATAAGGCAAGTTGTGGCTGGTATGTTTATAGTTTTGTTGACAAAGTTAAGTTTTCTTTCTTAAGGTAAAAATAATAAAGATAAAGATCAGTTTTGAAAGTCAAGCCTCTATAAACATAATTTTGATTAAAGAAGTTCAGACGGAGTTAATTAGATCCCCTCAATAAATCCACACAGATGAATAGTCAGTCTTCCTTGGCTCTCTGTTGGGTTTAAAATTGGGGCTGGGGTTGACATCTGAAAGAAGGAAGTGTGAAGCCTCAATCACATAATGACAAGCAGAAAATGGTTCAAGAACTTTAAATAAGCAAGGTTATCTAATCCTCAACTTTGATTTGAAAAACCTAATATTCCATAGAAAATTGCTGATCATAGCAGGAAATCAGGTAGTATCTGTTTGGGAAAATGCAATAGTTAGAAGGAAGCGTCCCACCTACTCGCCACTCCTATCCGTTCCAAAGATATTGGAGAGTGGTCCTACTTTTCCATTGTATGTACAAGAAAGATGGTAGTACTAGTTTTTGCATATTTAAATATAAGGTCCCTACTGGAAGCCTTGAGAACTTTGGATTATACTGTCCTCATGATTATGCTAAGTTTCAAGTATAATAAAATAAGGTTATTATGTATCTCTGAAGGTCTATAATCTACAAACTAAAACAGAAAAACTATTTATAACAACTGTATCAATTATTTGTGTTAGAACATAGTAATTGCAACTTAAATGAGGAGTTAACTGTGAGTACACATGAAAGAATTCTGACACTCTGGATAAATCAGTACTATCAAAAATCTTTTAAAATACTAACAGTTATGTTAAAACACATATAATTATATATGAACTAAACAATAAATTTCAGCTGAAAAGCTTACTTTTATTTTTTTTAGAAAATTAATACTTGGAATGGTTAATTCTCATCTAATCCTTGAGGGAAGAAGCAGAAATGAAATTATGTTTATAGGATATTCAAAGACAAGTCTTCCCTGGTAGTTTCAGAGAAATACAGTTTCTTGGATAATAATAATAAATTTGGGGAATTTCAATCATATTTTTCAGAAAAGCACTACTCCTTACATGAGGATAGCTTAAAAGATTTACTGTATATTTATAGTGTAATTTGAGGTCATCTTTTTCCTTTTGGTTAAATACATTTCCAGGTTAATAAGTGATGTCAGTACTTCCTATCTACATTTAAGGAAAAACATAAGTTAACCTGTGTATACTGACATTATGGATTTATCCCATCCCTTTTGCTAATATTTGATCAAGAAATTGAAAAGAAACTGTAGTAGAGACAGATAAGAAGAGACATGGTATATGCTCATGCATATGGCTGAACTACCAATATCATAGTTATTTTTAATGAGATTAAGAAAAAAAGATGGCTTCTCTCATATTTGCTTTGGCAAGTTCATAGAGGTGTCTTGGACTGAAACACTGATTTACTGAAATGGGGGAGAATATGATTTAACAAAACACTAATTATATTTCTTTAAAGTTTTTGTTCTCATATGATCACTAGAAAATGTTTTAAATAAAAATAAAATTTATTCAACTATTTTTCTTATAAATGTTTTTGTGTGTTTGAGATAAGTTTATATTTGCTTTGCTAGACTACATGAAAGGGAAGGAGTCTTCCCACTGTAAATGTAGCTAATATGTTTTAAAGAATTTTGGATTCTAAACCAAATTCACCAATGTATGTTGCTGTTTAATGCATTCAGGCAACACCATTAATGTATCTTCAGTCCTTCATTTCCCTTATTTATATAATAAGTTGATTGAATTTTAAAAATCTTCAATATTTCTTTTAGGTCTGATATTCTGTAAAACAATATGCAATGAAGAGCATTATAAAATTCCAAATTTTTTTCAACACCAAATTTTGTAGATATGTTGATTTTTTGTTAAAATTTGATATTCTGTAAAAATTTAAATTCTTTTTTTTCAATATCAACCAGCACAGTGAGGGTCAAATGCTACCTTTTCAAAAATGTTTATGTAAAAAATATATAGAAACTTTTTAAAATTTATGATTCATTCATGTATCCAGCAAATCTTTGTTGCACATTTTCTGTACACCTGGAGTTATCCTAGAGATGAAGAGTGTGAAAACAAACTCATTAATGTTTGTTGTTAATGAGTTCACAGTTTATTGCAATGCTGCTTGGCAAATTAATTTTACTATTTTTAGAAAATCCTTGTCAAAATGAGTCACAGAGAAAAATATTATAAAATTATAAACAGCAGTGGAAAAAAGTATTAAATCTGAAAATTAAATGTATCCTTATGAATGTGTAAGATTTAAAATTAATAATGTAGCAGTTGTTAACTAAAAACTATAGAATCTAAGCAGGTGAAGGGATATGGAAAAATCCACTCAGGATGAATTGAGTCTAGAAATCCAGTTTTATGGCTTCAAAGATCAGTTATTAGGGGACAACCTAAATATGGGAAAAAATCTGATCATGAAACCAAATTGAATCCTTTTTTCGTGACTAATACTCTATTTATGGAAAATATGCATTTCAAAGCACCACAAAGAGGTGAAATTATGAAAGAGGAATTCAAAGGTTTGAAAGCTCAGCTGGTCTGAGGTGAGGAAAAAAATGTGGGGTTTGAAACACCAAAGCAGATTACACCAGGCATGAACTCTGGGAAAATGAGGGCTATACCCTAGAACGACCCTCTTCAGGTTTAGGATTTACTGAATATTATTCTGTATCATTATTAAACTTAAATTTCATACCTTTATACTTCAATCAAAACTTTTTCTCTTCTATACTAAATCCTTTTTGGATGAAAAAAATTTAGTTTGAAATGACTTCATTATTTTTCAAAAAGTAAATTTATTACAATTTACTATTAATGAAACTCGACCTTATTTAGTATTAGCATAAGTGTATTTACAGGATCACGATACACATTTTAAGAATAAAAGCAGCAATATGCAATGAAAAGCATTTTAAACTATCAGTCATTTTGAACACCAAAATGAATTTTGTCAGTATGTTGGTATTTTATTGAAATAGAAAGCTATATATTTAGTCACTTATTTTTCACCTAAGAATTCAAAATGTGATAAATATGTGACTATACAGAATTTTATTGTGAATGCTTAGTTTTCAGTCAGACAACTATTTTTAATTAGTTTCCAAGATTGAAATCACCTAATTTAAATCAGCATCATTAAAGCTATCATCTCTGTCAGGAAAAGAATTAGCACATCTGTAAGGCAACACAGCTCACCAACTCCCGCTGTCTGCAGGCAGGCTGCCCAAACAAATGAAAAGTAAATAAATAAAATAATTAATGTCACTTTTAGCCATTTGTGCTGAAGCACAGTACAACTCTTTGCTTCAAGGGTGCTAGTGGAAGAAGTTCAAAAACAGGAAATGAGGAAAAAAGAGGTTCTTTCATGAATTACTGAATCTCCAGACATCGTACCGCCTTTACCTCTGAATTCTCTCCTTGTAAAAATGATAATTTATCTTTACTCCAGAAAAATAAAATATATGATACAAATTAATAGTCTGATATAACTTAACATGTAAAAGTTAGTTTCATCTTTGATAATCTTTCCTCATCCGAGTTTGTCTAGCTAGAGAATCTGAAGAAAATAGGTTCTTATTAAGAGTCTCTTTCTAAAAGATGGTGTTTCTCAAAGAGAAAAATAGTCTAATTTTGTGTACAGATGAAAAGTTTCCACACTTATTTTTTAAGAGCTTCAGTATACATATATATATATATATAAATATAATACTGGTAGTAAAAAACTACATTTTAGGTAACTAATCCATGAAATTTCTTAAATTATTATTTTTTTGTTTAATTTCAAGGTTCGTAAATAGAAGGAAAAATGCGTTTTTAGTTCTTGGCCTGTTTTTAATTTTTTCCACCCTACTTCAGTTGACTAGAAGCATGAAAATAAACCAAGAAACTATTTCACACTAAGTGTACTGTAGGAAGGGAGTGGTGCTAGTGGTTAGAGAGTGGGACTTGTAGCTCAATTTTTTGAGTTCTATTTCTGGCTTAATCCCTGGCAAACCCTGTGGTTTTGGGATAGTTGCTTATATGGCCATATATGGGTTTGCCTATCTGAGAACTGGGTATTGTGAATTCCCTGAACTTCTAAGAAAGTAATATTAAATAGATTCAAGTAATGTTCAATGCATTCAATTCCCTACACCATTTGAACTAAGTTTGTATTTTAAATTTGTCACCTGACCACACCTCTTGTGATATAACCTTTAAAATGTTTTACTTCAGGTTCATTCTCATAGAGTTCTCTTATACCTATCATGTCTAATATCCAACAGATATTTAAATCTGCCCATCCTTTCATATTCAGCCTGTATCTCATTGTGTCCTAATTGCTCAAGTTCATCTGATTATGAGAAATAGAAATCTCCTCTGGCTAGCTTAGGCCATAAAGAGAATTATTTGAAAGTTTTCATCAGTATCTCTCTGAATCAAAGGAGAAATTGCTTAATCGAGCATCAGGGAATATGGGAATTAGAGTAGATTCTAATCCTTAGCAGAAAAAAGTCATGAATTGGTCCCCTGAGGAACTATCAAGAGTATGATTCAGCTTCCATGATTGCATGTGTCCTTTTCTCTTAGTTCTGTACTCCAAATGTTCAGGGAAAGACGGTGAAGGGCACAGTAATGTGGGCAACCCCATCTCTGAATCAGCCCTTTGTGGCCTGGGATTGAGATTGATTGATTGATTGACAGATTGATTGAGTGATTGATTTAGCAGAGTGACTATCACAGTGGCCATGTATAAATGAGAGCAAAGACAATTCTCAGAAGTCATTCTGGGGCAGATAAAATTATAGGTCTCCACTATACTCACCATTCATCCATTATTCAACATATCTATTGAATTCTTATCATGTAGCTGGTACTGTGAGAAGGGCCTAGAATATCAACTTATTATAATGGCATCTCTGACTTTTAAGAACGTCCAATCTATGCGGTAGGATGATAAACACCAATACATTGTACAAAAACCACAAGACAGAAATAATCAATTTATAAATTTTAAATTGCATGCTATTTTGAGTAGCATGATGAAATCTCACACCATTCAGTTCTATTCTCCCAAGGATGTGAATTATCCCTTTGTTCAGCATATTGACACTAGATATGCTATGTATCCACAAGAGAAAGCCCTTCACACAACTTGTATTACAGTATATTGCTATAATTGTTTATTATTACTTACTGTTGTTAATCTCTACTGTGCCTAATTTATAAATTAAGCTTTATCATAGGTATGTATTTATAAGAAAAAATATAATATGTAGGGTCCAGTACTACTCTCTATTTCAGGCATCCACTGGAGGATCTTGGAATATATTCCTCATGGATGAAGGAGGGACTACTGTATTCTTAGCAAAGCCAACAAATACAAAGTCCCTTAGGCAAAAATGTGTATCACAGGTTAGAAAAACAGCAAGGAAACTACTGTGTGGAGAAAACTTGAGAGTTATAAACAAGTACTTTGATTTTTTTTTAAAATCTACTCAAGATGAATGTCATGGAGAATTTTGAAGAGGAAAATGACATATTTATCTTATGTTTTAATAAAATCACTCTAGCAACTTTGTTGAGAAGAGACTGCCAGTATGCCAATGACAGAAATAGAGAAGACAAGTAGGAGGCTATTGTAAAAATCCGGGTGAAAGATAATGGAATCTTGGACTGGGGTAGTGGCAATGGAATGAGAGAAATCTCAAACAGCAGAAACATTCTGAAGGTAGACAGGATTCTTAAGGTTAAAGATTCTAAAATTACTATAATGTACTAGAGACTGTTGCTTTAATAAATTAATTTAATTGATTTTAGTGTGATAGTTTATTTGAAATCTCATTTTATGTAGATACTAAAACAAAAATACTTTTTCTCTTTTTGATAATTATAATGCTTAAGTTTAACAGATTCGTTGATTTTTATTAGGTTTGAGGAATAAACATCAATTTAATTTTTGAACAAATGAGCCTCCAGTTTCCACATGGAAAAAATAGGGAAAATTTCCATGTTTTTTATGTGTTTTTACAAAACAGGAAAAGAAAATCATACTAAATCTGCAGTGGTATAAAATCATATTGTTTTCTTCCAAATTTCATTACCAATTAACATATATAACTTATGTTAGTATTTTGAAAATTTCTTTCATTTATTAAGTTTCTTTTATTTGTTATATTAGTAATTGCTGGAGTAAAGCTAAAACAGGAAATGTGAATAATTCCAAGTTACAGCATACCAATTTTAGACGAGTTATGATCATGTATTCCTTTACTTTGAGGAAAGTAAAAATAATGATGCTGATACCAAATATTAAATCTATTCTTTATTCCCATTACCTGATCACACTCATGAATAAATAACAGGTATCAATAACAACGATAAAAAATTTCACAATCTTAATATGTTGGAAAAATCTTAATCCAGACTTTCGAAAGATAAAGTATATTTCTCCATTTGCGCAGGTCATAATTTTGGAAAAATAATACACACAATTTGCATTTAAAAACAGAACACTATATGAGATCTAAGTGTGGTACTCTAGCACTTTCAAAACTTTCAAAACTTTCAAAACTTCCAAGTAAGTATTTTCTTTATGTTTGTAAAAGAAATGTAGGTTTTTCATGCTCTAAGTACATTTAATGCTGGGAATTATATTGTTGGAGTCAGGGCCTCTAAAAGAAGTTACCTTTGGGAGCAATTCTCCACATTTTTGATTTTTGACATTTAATGCTATTTCTTGACTTCAAAGATTTCAGAAATAGCATTAAATGTCAAAAATCAAAAATTTGTACTGTATAGAACTAGAGAGGCCTTTTCAAGCATGCTCAAGCAATAGCCAAATGATAAGTGTCACTTCCGTGAGGCTGAAATCAGTACCAATAAGGAATATTAATATTCATCAGCAATAGAATAGTTTCTACTCTGAGCTAAACACTCAACCAACCAATCTCTAGGTGTCCGTGAATTTGCAAAAGAAACATTGTCAGTGCCCTATGGAGCTCGCAGTCTGCTAGAGAGGAGAAATCATCCTAAAATTACCACACAAGAAATGTAAACTTTTTGGCATATGAGTGCTATGCAAGAGATGTGGTTGTTATGATGAAAGCTAAAATTGGTGAGATTTAAACTGGCCAGGGTGAGATTCCCTAGGAAGTCATATTTGAAATGAAATCTAAGTAGGCGTTACCTAGGCGAAATGAACAAGGAAGAGAATTAAGTGGCCCGAGGGAATAAAGAGGGTATAAAGGACTGAAAGACTGGTATATCTCTAGTGGAAAGAAAAAGAAGGAATGTGGGGGAAGTAAGGCTTTTTGATACCTTGGGCTGAACTATATGAAAATCCCTTCACCAAGTTATTTTAAGAGCAATGGGAAGCCAATAAAAGATTGTAGACAGAGTATAAAAATGATCATATTTGCATTTCAAAGACTTTGCCGTGGATGTGCTGTGGAGAACAGATTGGAGGTGTGCCATCGTGAATGCTTGGGGACCACTTAGCAGCAACGGAAGTATCCACTTCAGACATAATGTGAGCTTGAATGTAAGTGCTGGCAAAAATGACTGCACTAGACTCGACTTGAGAATGTTTGGAAGGCAAAATTGATAGTTTAACTTATTTTATATTCACAAGTTAGTGAAGAAGCTGTTGACAGAAGAGTTGCGCATATAATTTAATCTTTATGGAGTGATACTTTGCAAGAATATGTATTTCCCAGAATACCTCGATTTCAGTACTTCATGGCAAATGAAGGATTTTAGGTATGAAATTTGGGACCAATATAGGATGTATTCTGGAACAAATTCGTATGTAATTTGGGAAACATATCAAAAAATACATGAAAAGAGATGGGTAGAAAGACGGAGAAAGGAGATTTTGTAATGCTGTTGTTAAAAAATTAAAAGCACAGGATTTAATATCAAAGGATTCAGAATCAATTCTTTCTGCTACTACTGCTCTTAAGTCAGGACAGGTCACTTAACACCTGGACTTTCACTCAGTGGCACCATAGGGCAGAGACTGATAACGTGAAGTCAGTGTGTCTGAGTTCAATTTCTTGTATCAATAATGTTTAGCTAGTAGAATGTCGAGGAAAATGTTCTTTAAAGCTATTTATTGTGAAAAATGATGAGGACGTTATATTAATCTCAGCAAACTGTCTGTCTCATCTATCTGATTTTAAGATTGGTGAGCAATTGAGTGTAAATCCATGCTTTTAAGGACAAATTTCACTGGTCTAAATAAATTCAGATATTAGTATTTTTAGAGCATAATGTTTAAGAAAACAGGTCAAAAACAAATCTAATTTGTTTTAAATTTCATATTTACTAATTATTGCCTAGATGATCTTGGAGGAGATACTTAAACTATGTTGGCCTCAGTTGACTGATTTACAAAACAAAGAAAATAATACTATCTCATACAGCTGCTGTAAGAATTAAATTAGTTAATAGATGTAAATCACCTAAAAGACTGCTTGTGTATATATAGGACTCAATAAATCTTAACTCTTACATATTATTATCCTTGGTTTCCCTATCTGTAAAATTGATGTAATGCCCACTCACAGATATGGTGATGTTAACTGGTGGCATTTGTTTATGGTTTTCAAAGGGCCAAGAATTCCTTGGTCAAGGTGTATAGCCTGCGTGCATCATTGTTAATTATTGCTAATATTCAACCTATAACTTACGATATAGCCTGACCCTTTATAAATGGATTGCTGATTTTTAGCCTGGGGTCTCTTAAATTATCACTTCTTGTTTACTCTAGAAGCATAAAAATTACTTGGGAATTTCATCACTAAAATTTGTCTCATTGCAAAAAACAGCTGAATAATTTCAGTTGAATATGTATTATTTTCGAATGAGCATATCTACCCCAGATTTACCTAAAATATTTATTTCTGATTGAGCATTTCTATCCCAAATTTGCTTAATATAAACTTTGGTGAAATTCTCTAACTATATCTTTAATTTCCATAAGCCCTTGCAAAGGATATAGATTACATCTAGGTATTATAAAATCACATTTTATGCAGATATTAAAGTTTTTTAAAATGTGTCAAAAATATATGCATAATTTTAGAGAAACATTCTCAGCATAAAGAATATTGTGCTTTATGAGTATTCAAGAAAAGAGTGAATCAGACATGAGAAAAAAACAAAGGAGAAAAGGTTTTTGGACAAGGAATACTCTGTAAATTAAAAATTGCACATGAGAGTCCGAACAAAGAAATAATTAAGCTATTTTCTTGGAAACATCTTCCAACTCCAACTTGCCATCTCTAACTGACTTTGTGTACTTTTTGAAATTTTATTTTGTAAATGGAACAATCCTCCGTTACAAATCCTGATACATTTGTATTCTACTATCTGTGAATATAATTTATTTTCATCAGAAAAATGCATACATTTCAAAGAGGCCATATTTTTAAAATGTAAAATGGGCTTACATAAAGTAAAAAAAAAAGCTTGTTCAATACATTTATTACTAAACATGACAGCATTAGAGTGATTAGAGTGTATCCTCTGATTTCAAAAGGTAATTTGTTATGCTTCTCTTGACTTTTGCAAAGTGATTGATCCAAAGATTGTTAACTGCTATTTTTGAATTTTATATAGCAAAGAATGAAACTTTCAAGGCCATTGCTGATTAAAAGGTTAGTTGGAGATCTATTGCTGCAAATGAATCATCCCAAAATTTAGTGGCATAAAACAATAACTATTTTATTATGCTTACAGCTTTGTGGGTCAGAAATTCATACTGGGCACAGCTTAGGTGGCTTGTCTCTGCTCCACGATGTCTAGGGTCACAAATAAGAAGATTAAAATGTTTGGAAGTAATTTGACTGTCTTGACACCAGAATGATTTGGATGAATTTTTACTCATTTATCTTGTGCCAGGGCTGGGATGACTCAAATTTGGGTTTAGCTGGAACTGTCAACCAGAATGTCTTTTTGGAGCCTTTCTGTGTAACATGGGCTTCGCCATAGCATTGCAACCTCGGGGTAATAAGACTTCTTACGTAACTCAAGGCTCCGAGAAGGAGTGTTCCAGATAATAAGATGAAGCCATAAGGCCTTTTATGAGCTAGCCTTAGAGTCACATACCATCATTTGCAATTTATTTTATTGCTTGAAGCAATCACAGCCTTGCCCAGATCCAAGAAAAGGTGACACAGATTCTAAATCACGATGGCATAAGCGTCAAAGAATTTGTGACCACAGTTAAAAAATGGCCATACAGATGAATAGCGACATTAAAAGACTATCTTTACCGCTTTTGAGGTGCGTTACGTTGGCAACCCAAAAGCTATTGTGAAACATTTGAGAGCAGTTTTTGAATTTAGATTTTGGTTTGCTCAGTGACTCAGTTCCATCCATTTTGAATTCCAGATTCATGTCCATTTGAACTGTCAATGCTTGGGACACTCTCAATTACCCTCTACTTAGGAACACTGAGACCAGGAGATGCATACGAGCATATATTTTAATCTAAAGTAATAATTCAAAATATAGAGTATTAAATAATTTTCTTTTCTTTAATTATCTGCTATACCTAATACTTTACTTAAAGGACAAGGTTTACATTTCAAATATCACTGGAGAGACAGAGATTTCTAAATACATCTTGTGAACAGAATTTTTCATTTAATACAGATTGCTGTATCCAAGTCAGTAAAATAGTATTTAAACTGTCTTCCTCACTTTTCATGTGTTTTGGAACCTGGAAGTATTCTCTTTTGGAGAATTGGACATTACAATGGTATTTGTTAAAATGGAATTTCACATACACTTCAAAGGCTGACAAAATACTGGAATGCAACATGATAATGGAATGAAAACAGAGCAGTGTGTTTCACATTAGTAAGTTTCTTTAAAAGGTACTACTTCTAGGATGGAACTTCATATTTTATGAAGGTTATCAAGGAATTGGAGGGTATACAAAGAAATCAACAAAAATGATGTTTCAGAAAAACTAGTACTATTCTTAAATTCTGTAGAATATTTTCCTTTAAATACTCTCATGTTTATGTAATTTTTTTGCTGTATTCAAATTATTTTAACATGTGTAATCACACTCGATCTTCACAAAACACTAAGACACTCTGGTATGTATATTTTACATACCAGAGAAATGAAATCAGACAGACAGTGCGGCCAATATATGGAAGAGTCAGGACAAGAGTTTTACACAGGATCACATGACATTAACTTCACCCTAAAGATTAAACAATTATGATCCTTTTAAGAATTCAGAAAAATTGTGTTTGTGTCACAAGGTCTCCTCAGCAAAATAAATAAGACATTTTACCTCTAGGGAAAAAAATAAAGTTAAGAAAAAACAATTAAATGCTATAGAACCATTTATGTTAGGTCGGTATATACAAACTAATTACTTGGGACTTAAAAGAGTATAACACTTATAATATTTCAGAACATATATTTCTAAAGACATGCTTGTAGGAATTTTTGTTAATCCATCCTTCCTCCTGAAAATTAATTTAAATGAGAGTGAAGGGAACAAAATAGGCATAAACCTACAAGGACAAAGGGAGTAGATGTAACGATAAGCATGCCATGTCAATAAAATTCTAGAAGCCAGAAAATGGATGGAAAGTAGAAGACTAGGGAAAAATAAAACCCAGGTCTGCGGAGAAGAAGCCAGTAAGAATTTCATGGCACAGAATCACTAAGGCTTAGGGCTTAATGGCACCAAGTACCTCTGGATAAGGGATGCTGGTCAGTTTGGAAGTCTGGAAGAAATATTTAGACTCTCTGGGCCTTGCTCCTGTTTGAAGAAACTGGTAAATTCTGTCTTCAGAGATAAAAGCAAAAACTGAGAGTGAGCATGAAGCACTGTTCTTTAAAAAAAAAAAAAAACTAGATGATTAAGTAACTGTCAATATAAGAGTCCCTTCCACATCTGGATTCTCAAAAGCCCCCTATGCCCTATTCTGTGGGAACCAAGGCTTGAGGAAAGTGCTCAGGAAAATGATTATCCAGCTACTGTTATTGCTGTGAATAATAAACTGCGCTTTTTCTCTGACCCAGTAGTGTTGTGTCTTCTGCCAGCATCTGTGAAAATGAGGCATGCTAATGTGTTAGCTTGCAATTAGGGTAAAATATCAGCCCCTTCACAGTTCTTGGCAATCACCAAATACAAATCAGAAAATGAGACTCAGTGAGGTTAGGGGATAAGCTCAATGCCACACAGCTAATAGAGAGCAAAGCCTGGATATGAACTGTCCATGTGATTCTAACTTCAACAATAGAGCTGCTATTTGAGTTAATCCTTTTGAGAAGGGAAACCTGGTTAAAAAAAGATTGAGGAGCAGCAGATTATCTGTGTATCATGTTCATGTGAGATATATCTGGCTTTCAGTGCCATGGCAATTAAGAATTATCTGTAAATTCTTCAGAAGAGTACGTTTTACTTTCCTTTAAAGGGAGTGAAACTCTAAGAATGGTCTTCTTTAAAATCAGCAACGGACCCTCAACCATAAACTTTTATATATTCCTTCTTTTGAGAGATTTCTGGAAGGCATTAATTAACTATGAGGTATTTAAGCTATGTGATACTAAGGAACACTGGCCTTTATGGTCCTTAGCTTTACAAGAATGGCAAGTGTTTAGGCCAAAAAGACAATAAAAATCAAACTGAAAAAAAAACCAAACCACAACATGATTTCAAACATGTGAAGCTGCTGCTGCTGTTGAATGGTTGGCCTTGACCAGCATCTGTCTTTCCCACTTCTTCTGGTTGCCTTCCAGCTACGGGAACCACAGGAATGGACTCCAGGCAAACAAAGCCCTGGACTTGTGATGGTAATCTTTGCCACAAAATAAATGAACTGGTCTGGAAAAACTTCACCTTCGGAAGGACACTTTCATTTTTGCTAATATATTATTGTAATCTTTCCTGAGATACCTGTTTAGTAGAAACCAATAAGTTTGTATAGTGGGTGAAAAAGAAAAGTATATGTATAATGTGTGTGTGTATGTATGTATATACACATGTATATATATATATATATTTCTTTAAAAATCTAGAAAAACACATTCGATTGAATATTCTTTGTTTTTTTCCTTTTAAGCTCTTAAGAGACTGCT
>NW_024344253.1:5639845-5687274 GCF_902729225.1 Pteropus medius
AAAAAAAAAATTAAAAGTTCAAATCTATCTTCGAACCCCAAATTATATTGATCTCTCATAGCTTCTCAGAGCACTTGAGGGCATCCAGAAACCTCAGGGGTTTGATAGGAGCAAAGCAGTGATATTTTCATGCTGGTCTCTCCTTAGCCTTTAGGACTATTTTATAGATGTGGAAACTGAGGCTTTAGACATTTGAGTATCAAGATATGCAATTAGTAATTGGCAGAATCTGGGTTCAAATCCAACAGGTCCTAACCCCCAAACTGCAATATTTCTATTCCTTTATGTTGGCCTCCTACTGGAAAATGCCTTAAGAGGAGATGAAGACAATGAGCACTAAAATGTAATAAATGACATCAAAATGCAAATTTTCTTGATTTTGGAGTTTTCCACGGTTGACTTCATGAAGTACCAAAGACTATAAAAAATAATAAAAGATAAATAGAAATCACAGATTTTAAAAGAACAAATTAGAGCCAAATCAAAAACTGTAATATTACATTTTTATCTGAGGTCTTCTTTAATTATCTTTTTCTCACAAGAAAAGCACCGTGCAAGTGAATTTATGAATTATGCCTGTTGATGTGTATTAGCATGTAAGCACCACAAAATCAAGCTATTTGTTGTTTACTGGTATATCCTCAGTAATTTGAATGGTTTTATTCAACTAGTGAATTATCAATATTAATGTTAAATATATGAATAAATGAAAGAATGTTTTAATCATACTTATTATTATTTTTTGTCTTCAAGTTCAACTTCAGATAATTACATCAATGCACTTATTCTCAGGCAAGTATGTGGGCTAATCCATTTCTTACCTGGAAGTATATTAGAAATTCTGTCTTCACCAGTGGGTAAGGTCTAAAATTAACCTCGTGGCCTTACCTAGGTACACCAGGAACTTATGATTTGCTTTTAAGTCACCCTGAGCCAGCTAAGCAGGCCTATATGAATAGATATGTACGAGGGTAAGTCAGGCCTATATGAATAGATATGTACGAGGATCAGAGATCTGTCCTATTAAGCTCTGATCTCCGGTCTAGTCCTATCTTCTTTCCACAAAGGCTGGACTGACTCTATGTTCCAGCAACTGACTGGTTTGCTACCTTGCTAGGGATACCAACTACCATGATTCACCCATCATGACAAAATATGTTAGAATAACATGCTGAGATTTATGTTACTTAACGTATTTAAACTTTTATCTAAGTTTTACATTCTCCGAAAGAAATTATTTTTGCTTTATTTAATCCTTGTATTGAATATTGTGCTATGGTTGTAATGTATATTCAACAAATGCTTGTTCATGGACTAAACATCGGCTGTTCTAGCACATCTACTATGATATGCAATATGATAGAACTCATATGGCAGAGAGAGGGAGAGAAGGAATATGAGATCTGAAATTAGTGATTAGCAAAACGCTGTGTTTACTGGACACATCAGGCATCTTTCAAAGAAGTGTGTTTTATTACTCAAGAAGTCAGCAGGAAATAGTTTGAAGAGAGTTAAATAAAGGAATTATTTAGAAGAATGTGAGAGTTTCAGAAACCAACAAGTGTGGGTGACTCAAGCAGGGACAAGCAATAGTGGAAAGCTGTTACCACCGCTTTGTTGATGTGGCAACGGGGGAGGGACTGCCGTTATTGTTATGAGAACACAGAGAGAAACGCAGCCTTGGAGGAAGGCCTCGAGATGAAAGTCACAAACACAGAACAACTAAGCTGCTGGCAAAACCATTACCTGATAAGGGCTGGAGCAGCTTTAAGTATCCAGACCACTTCTCCTCCTCCCTCTCTTCTATCTCCTTTGCTTCTTCTGATCAATCCAGTGCTTCTCAACAGGAGCCATTTTGCTCCCCCTCCCCTAATGACTGGTGACATCCAATTGCCATGAAGAAGGGAGGAGGTATTATTGGCATTTAGAGGCCAGCGGTGCTGCTAAACAGCTTGTAATGCATAGGACAGACCCCCACCCCCACCCCTACACACACAACAAGAAATGATTCAGACCAGAATGTCAGGAGTGTCCTGGTGGAGAAGCTCTGTTGAAATTACCACATCTAATTGGAAGTCAAAGGTAAGGGGGCTAAATGATACAGCCAATTGTCATCAGCCTCTTGTGATAAAGAATAGTGCAGACAAGGGCAGGGAAGGAATCCAGGGGTAGGCGGTGTCAGAGGATATTGAGCAAATATATTCAATTTTTCTACATATTTGCTTTCAAAATACTCAGCTAGTTTGATGGTAATTTGATAAAAATATGACACATTTAAAAAAGTTTGCTGTGCAAAACAATATGCCATTTGTTGCAACATCTCGTAATTTAACACATCGATTTTAAAAGAGAATGAATTTAAAGAGGTGATCTATCTTTAAAACATCAAAAGCCTTCATTCTGTAGTCAGGGAAAAATAAGAGAAAAACTAGAAAATATATTTGTCTCCCTAAGGAAGTGAGTCAATAGCTTATTGATTGGTTCGACTAGAAAATATATTTAATATATTTAACTATTTAATTCAGTTTTATACTGAGAATGACTGTGATATTAAAAATCTGATATTTTCATTTCAAATAGCATACGTAGTTAAATATAAAGGAATATATATTTAAATATCTAAGAAGGTGAAGTCAGGTTTCCGGCCAAATAATAGTGGCTCATGACAGTCCTGGAAGGGGGCCTTTACTCTCTTGCTTTTATTACCACTTAGTTCGTAAAGTCTTTCCTATCACGACTTAAATCGAAACTATATGACAGTCTTTTGTTATGAGAGTTTTTTTTTTTTAATTTTTCTAGGTTGTGTCCAAGTGATACTACAATAAAATGAAATATCAATTATCTTTACTTTTTTACAACAAAGATTTGGAAAACATCTGGATATATGGCAGCATGCATCATTGGTCAAGAGCTTCTGTTTATTTATAGATATTTAGAATCATGGGTATATAGTCATTGTGTGACTAGACTGTCATCACAATCAGTTTTAACCAGCATATACAGAAGTAGTAACATAATTTCCAGGATTGCCTGTTAAAAAAGTAGGCCAGAATCTCGATACTGCACTGGCGCAAAATACAACTTTTGCAACAATAGAAGTGTTGTGTAGCTAAAAAAGGAGTTTCGTAGCCTAAGCCAACCAACTTTATAATGTATATACAGTTCACACTGCTTTACAGCCAGTAATTCCTTCATATATATTTAATTTTCAGAGGGTTGATTGTTTGACTGCGCCTTCATCTCAGGTGCTCTGAGAACTGAAGCAGGTGGTGCTGAGCCCAGCAATTCAATCATTACAGCCCTGAAATGATTTATTTTATACCCTCAAAACAAACGCTTCCAGCTCCCCAATTGTGCTTTGCCATGTGTGAATGCAGACTCTATGAATGACTAGTGATTTAGGTGCAAAAGAATAACTATTATGACATTTAGATCCTTATCATTATGTTTCATTTCCTGTGCTTATTTTGCAGTAGCTGGGAGACCTGCTCTTATAGCAGCTCAAATAAAATCTTCAAAGGTATCAATTCAAAGCTTACCTGTTTGGTTTTGTGTGTAGAGATTTTAGAAGTTTGTTATAAATCCTTAGCTTTCTTCAAGTAAGATATAGCACTAGCCTTATGTGCAATTGTTATTTAGACAAATTGTTCTCATACTACACTGGCTGCTCATTTCTCTCCTGTCTCCGTATTATGAAAGAAACATTCTTCCTTGCATACCATGTAAAGATATATTTGAAATACTATGTACTCTCTTGTTCATTTATATTTGATATAAAAAATGATTTATTTAAATAGTGGTGAAAAATACATTTTCCTGTATAGTATACAGTGTAAACTATAGCACTTTATATGTATTCATTCTATTGTAACCTCAGCATAACATTTAGCTCATTCAATTCATAGAAAATGTCACCGTATAATCCAATTGGCAAAGTCAGTCCTCATTGTCAAAATTAGCCAAGTCAATTTTGCTTTCAGTCAAAAAAAAATCAGACTTCATTTTTAATACAATAATTATATATATATTGATATATCTTCAAATGAAAACCTCTTCACTTTTAAATTCCAATCCTAAGATATATACTTGTGGAAGAAATTGAGTAATGGCATGGAACCTTATCTGGAGTGGGTCATGGGGATTAAACTAGGCATAGACCACATTAAGCTCTCTTTTGTGTTGTTTTCATTGAGAAATACATTTCTTTGTTTGATCCCCTGGAGATCTTTGGACCCAAGGGCTGAAAAGATTCTCCCTGGGTAAGGAATAGGCCTTTTTTTGAAATGTGATAGAAGGGCAATTATAAAAAGTAAACTGAGATAGGAGAGCTAGAAGTCTAGAAATGCTTTTCTAAGAAGAACAATATTAGGAAGTGGAGGATTCGAATATAATTTCCCTTAATGCTACTGATACCCACCGTACTCACTGAAAAGCTTTCACATATCCTTGGAGTGTGTGCATACCCAAGTTTGAAGGGCACTCTAGATATCAATGCTTTTTGATTTTTCTAATTAAAAAATATATATTTATATGTATATAACATGTTATCCATATATAACATATATAACACATATGTAACATATATTTTCCATTCTTGATCAATTGTCACATTTTAGTAATACACATTCAACATATGTTTATGTAGCAGACATTGTTCTAGTTGCTTGGGTTATGTCAGTGTGGTAGATCGTATTGTGGTTTCGTTATCCACTCCTGTGTGAGAGAATTGTCCATGCTCAGACTTGCCGTGTATCCCTCTAAGTGTAGTGTAATTCCTCATTCCATTGTCAGTTTGTCCATGTGACATACTCTAGCAAAGGACAGTGTGAGCCTTTTATGTGCCTCATGCAAGGAGAAGTTGTTAAAGCTTTATGAAATGTATTGGCCATACACATTGCTTTCTACGATAAGCACATCCCCGAGAATGGCTACCCTGTTCTGTACCTCCACAATCTGGCCTCGGAAGATACAAATACCTCAGCAGAACCCAGGAGGGTCCAGTAGAGCCTGGGATGACCCACAGCTTTCATGTATCCTGATTAAGAAATAACTGTTTTTGTAGCTGCCACTGACATATGTTAGTTATGAAGCATTTTTTTTTTTGCAACAGAAACTTACTAAAAGAACCAATGAGCAAAAGAGACGATATTCCAACTCTCAGAGACGTTATGTCTGCGTGTGTTTAGTATACACAAGGAAATAACAATATTTGACCAGTAAATGATGATTAAAAAGTTCATGCTTATTCTTTTTAGTTTATGTTTCAAAAATACCTTCTTTTGGGGTGGTCTTTTCAAAGTTGCAAGAAACAAAAGCAGTGTATGCGTAAGATTGACAAAAATTACACTTTTGATTTCCATGTAATGATCATACCTGTACTTGAAGCAAAAATAGTGAACAAAGAAAACATCATTAAACAAATGATTTCTCTTGCAGAGAAGAAAATGAGAAAGAAGTTTGAATTGGGCATAAAACCCTTACGTAAATCTAAATTATGAATGAAACCATTAAACTGAATGAATTTTTTTGTAATGTCCTATGCAATGTCTGAGGTTGTTTTAACCTTATTCTAGAATTTTCTCTTTTTCCATGAACATTTATCTCTCCAGCGTGCCAAACCATTCACTCAATTTGCACTATTGAGGTCTTTGATGTACTTCCATCATTCCCGTAAGACCCTTCTCTTGTAATCACAAGTTTCAATGGGTTTTAAATGTTTTAAATACACCCCCCCCACACACACACACACAAGTTCTATGAAGTTAATGTTTCAATCTTAACTCAATTTTAATATTATAAATTTCAGGAATAATTCATTCAAAATGAATGTTACCATGTGTCTGGCACTGACATCAGCATTTTGGATATGGTTTAGGAGGAGGAGGAAGAGGAGAAGAAAAATAAGAGCTTTTGTCTTTTACTATTTGCATTTTATAAGTCAAGGGGGGAAGACAAATAAATGAAATAAGTAAGTTTTTAAAATTTATGCACACACAGAGATAATAATAAGTTGAAATTTTTAATTGATTAGTTAGCAAAGGCCTAGCTAAAAAGGTGATAATTGCGTGCCCAAAGGAGGTGAGGGAGCAAGTCTTGCCGATATCTATAGGAGGAGAATTTTGAACAGAGGAAACATCATATGTAAAGGAACTGAGGTGGGAACTATGTGACAGAATAGAAAGGAGCCCAGTGTAAACAGGAAGGAATGAGCAAGGAAAAGAGTAAATGACTTAGAGAACAAGGGATGAATCATGTTGGGTCTGGAAGGCCACTGTGTGTCTGGCTACAACTAGAAGAAGCCACTGGAGGATTTTAAACAGGAAAGTGGCATAAACTGCCTGATGTGCTAACCTAACTACTGTGACTTCTGTTTTGAGAAAACACCGCAGGGCAGCCAGGATAGACGAAGCAAAGACCAGTTAGGAGGCTCTGGAAAACTGAAGTGAGAGAAGGCACTGGCTTGGTACAAGAGGGCATCAGAATCCATGACACACTATTACTTGAAAGTGACCATATAATGTACTTTCTCTTTGTGAACATATAATTTTCATTTCTGAGATAGGCAAGTGGGATAGGTGAAAGATTAGTTATAAAATCATTTATAGGCACATATAAAATTGAAACAAGTAAAATATCCGCTAGAGGGTTCAAGGGCCCATAATAGACATGTAATATAAGGCATTCTTTTAACTTATATGAGAAACAGTGGTTGATTTAAACATAAAAAATGCATTTTGATCAAATTTTAAAAATTAACAATATACGTAGAAATTTAGTTCATGGCCCTGCATTTTACAACTAAAATGATCGTTGAAAATGCACATTAGCAAGAAGGCTCTTAGTGTAAGGTATGAAAGAAATATCAGTGTTATAATGTTATACTTTTTGATACTTTGTACAGTTTTAAATATAGTGACACATTATTTTCTATATATTTTTAGCACATGTATATGTTCCATAACAATATACAGCTTAGTTTATTAACTTTATTTAAATAATATCAGAAAATATGTGTTGTGCTATAACTTTTGTTCTGACACTACATTTTATAAGATGCAGCTCTGTTGATATATTATGTAGATGAGTCTCTTTTATTTTTTATTTTATGAAGGTTAGATCCAACTGGCATTTTTTTACAGCTAAGAATACTTAACATATTAATTGAATCTCTTAACTCTAGATTTTGGAATAAGACAATAGAGCAAGTAAAATCAATAATTTTGCTTTAGGCCAAAACACGTTAGAGATCAGTGAAATCTGTAGCTACAGATATAATACAAAACTAAAATATCGCTTAATTTTAATGGTCATTGGATTTGTTTCAGAGCTATGAAAATAAAATCCAATTTAAATTTTTTAAAAATTGTGTATATTATGAAAATTAGATCATCATTTATTCCAGTATATCCAATAATCCATTATGTAATGTATTATTTCTGTGCAAAATGAATAAAGACTGTGTATACACTAAGTTGACTCATGTAACACAAGGAAAATCTACTTATACCTAAAACGTATGTATTTTAATAGAAAATAGATTAAAAGTGGAATGAAACATTTTTCCACTAACAAAAATGCTATTTTAAACAAAAAGAGATGTAACTGTATATTATAACTAAGCTCTGCATGCCAAAGCTTATTATTTATTCTAAATCAAACCACAGTTTAAAAATTTACACCAGCAATAGGTCAATCTCAGAACTCACAATATTTTTAATAAAACCTTCTACTTTGTGTTTGCAATTGTTTATGTGGCTTGTTCATATGGTCAGCAGCTGGGAGTTATGCAACATCAAGACCATGAAATGCCATTCTGCATAAGTGCCAATTCTATCCTTATGCAGAATCGTACTCGTAGCAGTTATGAATTTGAGCCTTAGATAAATAATACATTTGAATGCATTCTGAGAGAAATGACTTTAGTGTCCCAAATAATAATACCAAAAAAAACTGAGGTATTTGCAAGGGCTCTAAAACCGAGTGACTGAAAGTCCAAGAATTAGTGCTAAGGGATATGGGATGCCAACTGACATTGTAGACTGAACACTGAAAAGCATGCATTTTGGAACAGACTTGAGTATGTGTCTTAATTCTCCTTCTTACTGTGGTGGGTAATTTATTTTAATCTATAAAATAGGACAGTTAATATTAGTCTAGGTTAGGCTGTAAAACAAACAACCCCGAAACCTAAGTAGCTTATAAAGAAAAAGGCTCTTTCTTACTGAGGTTATGTGTCTGACATGAATTGACAGACTCCATTATATCTGCTCTCCATCATACCTGCTCATTCTGTGGCAGTCTCATAGAGAAACCACTACTCAAAAGCTGTGATTAGCTGAAGCAAAAGGAAGGCCTCCAACACATAAATAATTCAGTCCGGAAGGGACACATGCCGTTTCCACTCACAGTGCATTGACTAGCACTCATTATATCATTGCACTCAACAGCAGTAGAGTCTAAAAGAGCATTCCTATCATGTGCCTGAAAAGCCAAGATCCAGAAGGACTAGATGCAGCATGAAGATGACCACAGGGTTTTAGACAATTACTAGTAATCTGCATAAAGTTTCTAGCATAATGAAATAAAATAGTAGATATCTATAAACATTCTTCATTAAGGGTCATTACTGAGTGTACAATATTGGTATTAGAAATAAAGGATGAAATGACATCATCTATTAGAAGAATTTGTTTATGCTCACGTTATAGTCTATCTTATATTACGTTTCTTTGGTGAATATATTTTTAAAATATACCAAAAATATCCTTTTTCATTTTAAAATATTTAAAATGACATTACAATTGTCACAATTATCCAGATAATATGAAATCTAAAACTTAGTCAGAAAACCAAAGATACTCTTTAGATCTTTGACAAATTTATTCAATATGGCAGGATTTTTTTTATATACAAAAAGTTTTAATGATTCAAATGAAGAGAATTAAACAATAAATTTTATGGTTCGACCCTGTAAAAGTTTTTCAGGAAACCAGACCCAGAAAAACATTGTTTTTCTCCCAAGAGAATGCAATTATTTGCTGGTGGGTTGGGGGAAGGGCTCCTTCATATCTTCTCACTTTGTTGTTGGGAGAGTGACCACAAACACATTCTAATTTCTAAAAGTTCTGTGCTTCCTAGTTGTTCCACACAGAACAGTATGTATAGTATTAAAATTCCTCTAGCAAACAAAGAAAGTTATCTGCTGCATTTCTAAAAACCTGCAAGACTATGAAAAGCACAGTTTAATTCCATTTGTATTCATTGAATATTTATCATAAGTAAAAATAAATGTAGGTTCATATCAGATAGCAGGAGTCTTGAAGTAGAACAGAAAAAAAGAAAAAAAATTATAATTATGTGTGGAAAAAGTCTTGAAAAAAGATTTTGTGTTCCTATTTGACCCCCAGGTAGCATAATCCAAAAAAGATAATCACATATTATCTAAAAGGTTTTTAGGTTACAAGTTTGTATTATCATAACTCAGATATTATATTCCAATTCTAACTTAGCAAACTTCCTCACAAATGTAATTATTTAGTTTAGTCATCATGCTGTATATTTTATCTCCAGAACGTATGCATCTTAAAATTGGAAATTTTTACCTTAGACTTTTAAAAACATACCTTAAAACTATGAAAAAAAAAGAGAAGTTAATATACTTTTTCAAGGTATTTTATTTAGAACCAAGGAATAACTTTAGCTTCTAGTTGAGGAAAAATGGATTTTAAAACCATAACTCTATGTGATATTTGCCAAAATATTTGCTTACCACTTACCTAAATCATACATATCTCTATAAACTTAAGAGGAATATCTGTAAATTAAAAAACAAAACAAAACTGAAAACATGTATCTCCAATAAAATTATAAGTCCAATGAATTTTTGGGAATTGCAAACAACACACAGACACAATAAATATGTATAAAGTACTTGGGGAATCTTTGCAGGGCATGGCAACTTTCATTCACTCTATAAGAAATTCAGAGGTAAGAGTTATATTTACCATTCTCCTACTTTTCAGCCTTGGATAACTGACCAAAATTGGGTCAAATATATTGCATTTCAACCCTTGCCATACAATATTACTCTGGCAAGGTCAACTGTCACAATCTTTCTCATGATCAGAAACTAATTCTTGATCTGTCTTAAGAGATAAAGCTGAGTGATTAAGTTGTAAGATAAATGCAGAAAGATTGACTCAGTAGTCTACACTCTTAACCCCTCTACTTTATTGCATCTCATTTGAAACCAAGGCACCATCAGTATTCGGAACAGAATGAAACTATAAGTTTTGTCAGGAGGCAGGTGAATGTTTACTATGCCGACATCTGAAAGTTAGGAATAAGAATTCTTAGCATTTGTTATTAAAACAGATGTAAGGCTCCTTATAGTAACATAATAATCGATAATTAAAAACTAGTTAAAAAAATAATAACATATAGCTAACATCATACATTTTGTGAAATACTGAATACATTCCTCTTAAAATTAGAAATAAATAAGACAAGGGCATTCACTCTCACAACTCTTATTCAACATAGCACTGGAACTACTAGACAATATGAAGAAGAGGAAATGAAAACTACAAATAGGAGAGAAAGATATGAAACTTTCTTTATTTGCAAATGACATTATAATCTACATAGAAATGCCCAGGAATCTACCAAACAAAAGCAAACAAACAAACAAACAAACAAAAACTCCTTGAACTAATAGTGAGTTCAGCAAGGTCTCAGGATACAAGATATTACATTTGTATAAAGTAGCAATAAACAAATGGAAACCAAGATTTAAAATACTATCTATAATCACTCGAAAATAAAATACATAGGTATAAATCTAACAAAATATGTACTATAGATGTACAGTGAAAATTACAAAATATTGATGAAAGGAAGCAAAGAAAATCTACATGAATGAAGTCATAACCACTTTCATGATTTGAAAAACTCAGCATAGTAAGGATAGTAATTCTCCCACAATTAATCTAGGTTTAATGCAATTCTTATCGAAATCCCATAATATATTTTATAAATATTAAAATGATTACTCTAAAAATTATATGGAAATGCAAGGGAATTAGAATAGCTAAAGCAATTTTAAAAAAGAAATAAAATAGGATGAATCTCTACCCAATTTTAAAACTTACTGTTTACCTACAGAAATCAGACAGTGTGGTAGTGACAGAAGGATAGATACTGTAGATACTATAATGGGACTGAACAGAGGAGAGAGAAACAGATTTACAAAAATTCAGCCAATCAATTTTGAAACAAGGCACAAATCTATACAACTGAGGAAAAATAGTCTCAACAAATTGCTGGAGAATTTGGATAAATATATGCAAAAAAAATCAAAAACAAATTCAAAAACTTAAAAACAAGTCAACCTAAACCTCATACCTTACACAAATATTAACTCAAAATGGATCAAAGATATAAGTGTAAAATATAAAACTGTGAAACTTATAGAAGAAAATACAGGAGAAAAGTTTTAGGACCTAGGGTTAAGTAAATAATTCTTTTTAAAAAATATTTTAGATTAGTTTAGTTTAATTTCAGGTGTACAGCATAATGGTTAGACATTTATGTAATTTACAAAGTAAAGGTAAAGAATTCTTAAATGTGAAAAGAAAAGCAAAATAAAGAAAAATAAATTTTACTTAATCAAAATTAAAAGATCCATTAAAGTGATAAAAGAGGTAATCTAAAATAAGAGAAAATATTTTCAAACCACATATGAGAAAGAACTCATATTTAGTATAGACATAGAACTCTCAAAATGCAACAGTAAACACATACACGTACACACAAAATCCAATTAGAAATTGGACAAAAGACATTGAACGGTTATTTCACTTTAGAGGATATATGGATGGCAAATAAGCAATAGACACGTGAAAAGATATTCAGCATAATTAACCATTAAGAAAACACAAATTAAAACCACGATGAGGTATTACTACACCAATATTACATGAATTAAAAAAAAAAAAAAACAGTGACAATACCAAATCTGGTGAGGATGTGGAGAAATTGCATCATTCAGAAATTGCTGTTAGGTATGTAAGATAAATGGTATAGCTATTTCAGAAAATATTTTGAGAATTTTATTTAAAATAATACAATTTTTATACAACCTAACAATCCTATATTTGGTCATTTATCTCAGAGAAATGAACACTTACATTTACATAAAAATGTACTATAAAAATTCAGAGTAGTTTTATTTGTAATAAGCCCAAACTGGAAACAACATAAATGTCCTTCCAACAAACTGCGGCACATCCACATGGAATGTGATACACCATGAAATGCTACTCAATAATAAAAATAAATGTATCAGTCATGTACATAAGAATTTGGATGGATTGCAACAGAATTATATTGAGTGAAAAAGGCCAGTATCAAAAGGTTATATACTTAATGATTCCATTTTTCATAATATTTTTGAAATGATAAACCTGTAGTGGCAGAAAAAAGATTAGTGATTACCTAAGCCTAGAGACATGGGAGAGGGTATGTAGAAGGATGTCTGTAATTAATGAAGGGGTAGCTTGAGGGAAATTTTCGTGGTGATGGAATAGTTCTGTATTTTTATTATGGTAGTGGTTACACAAATGTACATATGTGATAAACTGGCATAGACATATATATACAGAAAATGAGTGTATGTAAAACTAGTGAAATCTAAATATGCTTTAGGGATTGTACCAATGTCAATTTTCTGATTTTGATACTGTACTACAGTTATGCTGATGTCACCACTAGAGGAAACTAGGTGAAGTGTACATGGGACCTCTCTACTATTTTTGTAACTTTCAGAGAATTTATAATTATTTTTAAATAAACAGTTAAAAAGACACTAAGTAAGAATAAAAACAACAACAAACAAAATCAATAAAGTTAAAATAGAAGTATATATATGAAAACCTCATGCCAGGCAGTGCAGATTGGCTAGCGGTACACAGGAAATGTGGCTGTAGGATACTTTGAGAGGGTGACACATACCAATATAATGTTTATAGTACCTAAAGGTTAAACTAACTATTTAAAACAAAATAATTCTGCAATTAGCAGAGATTTGTTTCTCCTGGAAAAGAAATACCATGAGCATATCAAATCTTCCCTGTACATTTGGAAATTAATTTAATATCAACTCAGTGAAAATAGCAAACTTCAGATAATTCTTTTTGAAGAATCTGAAGGCATATTATTATTAATAATGATATTTACAAAATAAAAAGCACATACATATATATCCTATTTTAGATGTTTTGATAGTTCACAAGGGGTTTATAACAAATTATGTCTCATTCATCCTGTCAAAGTTTGCAAGATGCCTTTAGCACATACATTGAAGAGCAAATTGGAGTTCACATATTTAGTAAATGGAAAAGATTATAATCCAAATTTCCTACCACTAATTTCCAGAATTACTCTATTGTGACACAAGTCTATCCCTTAAAGATTGTTTTTATTTACATTGAATAAAATTTATAATTTTATTACATTGTAATAAAAATAAAATTATTTACAATAGATATTTACAATGAATTATGTACAATTGCTTATAATAAGGATTTCTATATTTACACATGCTTTGGGTTTGTTTGGAAGGTTTAATTTTAAAAAATATAAGTGCATGAAAAAGCATAATCTTTAATGGAACATGGGGTGAATTACTTTGTAACCAAAGAATGCTCACATTTGAGAACCTTTAATGCCTTGTACATCTGCATTTGCAGTCTGAGGTCCCAAAGTCACAGAATATAGCATAACATTTTATTTAATATAATAAGTAAAACCATATAAAACATAAAAGTGGGCAACGTATGTTATTCTACTTAAGTGAAAACATCATGAAAGAGCAATAGGTTCAATGATGGCCAGTCTCTCCGAGGCAAATAAAAGAAATAACTGAAATATTCAGAAAAACTTGCCAATTCGAAAATTATTCTCATTGTGTCTTATACCAAATTGAATGTGGAGAACAGAAGAGGTTACTATGTGAAGCCAATGAAACACTAAAAGATGAAATAAAATAAAGTGATAAGATGTGTGTTTATGTAGAAAACAAAAAATTACGGTCACCGAGAAAATGCTCCTTCTTGGATTGGCTGCTCCCCCTTGGTAGCTCCATTTCAGTTCCCACATGACATTGGCTTTTTATTATTATTATTATTATTATTATTATTATTATTATCATCTTGACACATTGCATTCTAAAACCTGCGACCTTTCAAATAGTCTAGCACAGTCAGAATTTATTGCCACAAAGATAAGGAGATAGTTCAGTTTTTCAAATACGGTTTGGATAAATGTCAGGGCAACCTATCACCAACCTAAAGACTCAAATGGAGAGCATCTTCAAAAAGTTGCACTTCCATGATATAAAAAGACCATCTGTAACTGATATTTGATGAGGAAAAGAATTGTTTGAAAATTTTTTTCTATTTATAAATTCCACAGTGTGAGTTTAATTGAGATGTAAAAATGACTCAACATTCCAAAATCATTAAGGCTAGAGAATTGTGAATTCATTGCTGGGCAAATTTTTTGTATGTTTGCTCCTTAGTCCTTTCTACTGTTCTCAAAATGATGAGTTAATGGAAGCCAGCAAAAGAAAGTGCATTTATATTTATCTCTACCATAGCAAATAGCTACCTAATAAACAACAGAACTAAGTACTAAATTTGGTTCTAAAATTTAAAATAAGTGATGAAGGAGGTTAACAAGTAGAGCTAAAAATTATTACTAACTGAGATTCAGGTCACGGTGGTTAAGGTCACACTCATATGTCCTTAAGTTTAGGTAGGGCAGGATCAGTAGCTTAAGAACAGGGGCTTTAAAAAGAATTATCAGGTTTGAGTTTTGTATCTCTGCCATTCACTTGCCATGAACATGGAAATTTATCCTACATTTTCAAGTCTCACTTGCCTGAGCTGCAAAAGTACATAATAAATAAGACCAATTTCATAAGAGATGTTTTCAGAATTAAGTGGCTTATAGTATTAGTGTTCTATAAAATATTTAGTACAATATAAAACTATTCAATAAATTTTAGCTCTTTTGAGTCCTGAATACTCCCCAGGAAGATGGAAAACTGTAAGCTTTCCCAACCATAATTAATATACTATGGTTTGTCCATTTCTATTGACAGACATCTAATCCGATGGCTTCTGGGAAAAAATGATTGAGAACAAAATGCTGATGATTTTGTTAAGAAATTAATCTGTTCACAAGCAAATCTGAATTGATTATTTTTAAAATGTTTGTTTATAGTTATATAGCTATACATTAATGATTTTTTCTATAAGCAAGTTCGTAGTGGAACTGAACAAAGCATGGGGTTCATGTTGATTTTGCTAGACAATAAACATTATTATGGGCCTAATCAAATTATGAAAATTAGTAAATGCTTTTTGTGGCAAATTGGAGATGCAGAAAAGAGAAAATTAGATTAATTTGCTGTAGTTTATGGCCTGTTTTTTTTAATTTATGTTTTTTCATGAGTATTTTCCCATATCATTAAATTATTAACAAAATCCTTATTTTTAATGGATGTATAATGAATGTAATAAATTCTGAAAACTATTTACAAGTTGCTTAGCCTCTCTGAATCTTAGTTTCCTTGTCTGTGCATGGCGATGATAATAACAACCACCCCAGAGGCTTATTGTGAGGACTAAATGAGGCAATGATTGTGAAAAAGTGAGAATGTTAAGCTAGAATGCACTATACGAATGTTAGTTAATATTAGCTACTTGAACCCATAAGAAGGAGTAAAAGATGTGATGGGGTGGTATTGGCAGAAAAAATAAAAGCTTTTACTGCCATTTTATAGCACTTTCCTACTTCAAGAGGAGGAATAGGTTTCATAAGTATTTTTTAGACTTATTAATTTAACTTATTAATATTGCTAACATATAATTAGACTAAACCCTACAAAAGTGATAGAAGTTAGAAGAAAAGTCAAAGTCTACAGAGAATAAAATGTAAGAAGATTTACATCAAATAGTCATTCTCTTTTAATAATTAAGATGATCAATTTAGAATTAAGATTATAAATATTAAATAGAATTTATTGAAAATTTTTAAATATTCATAATTTAATTTCTTGAATCTTTGAGATATATCTATATTTTAGAAAGCATTCAAAAACAAGGACCATCCTTTATCTTCCTCTTACTTCTGTTATTCTTTGTTTTTACTAAGTTCAGTATTCAAAAATTGAGGGGAATATTTTAATTTTATAAATATGTGTGAGTGTTATAGAAAAGAGTTTGTTGCTCTTAAAAATTTCTAGACAAGGTTACTATCAGAGTAAAATAATAAAAAAAATTAGATTGTTTTTGATCTACTATTTTTGAGAGGTTTGCTTCAAAGTGATGAAATATGTCAGAGTGCCACATACCCTGTACAACTTACCTGCTTTATCTTAGTAAAGTTTAGCATGACTAAAAACAATTCTTACATTTTGAAAGTAAATCATGTGTTTGTATTGTAGTGAATGAGTTCCAGGCACCAAATTCTTCTGGTTCCGCTACCTATTTGGGCAATGACCAATAGCAAGCCACTTAATCTTCTAAGCCTCAGTTTCTATTTTTGTAAAATAAATTATATCACCATTATTTAACTTTAGCATTATTTTTCTATATGTACAATCTTTATTGTAATACTAATTACAATTGTGTAAATCTTTATTTTACATCATTTAAGTACAGGAAGAACTTGCTAATAAAATGCATGTATACAAAGCTAAGTTTTGCAGTAATTTGTCGTTTAAAAAAGAATTTATTGTAGTCTTCCCTTTCTTTCTCCACCTCAAGCACATATCATACATATTTTTTCTAATTTATGTTGTCCTCGCTGACCTCATCTAAATCTTTCTTGTGTTTCTTTCATCACCATCCTCCTTTCTTTTTTCAAATCTTCCTTCTTATTGTAAAGAGGCATAAAAATGTGTTACAAATGTAAGCTGGGATTGGTTTCATTTCCTGAAAATACAACTTGGCTTTCATGAACACTACTTATATTAAGTCAATATCTTTCTGCAGTTTGTGTAGAAAAATCATGGTGAAAGATAAAGATGACTTTTTTCTTCTTTTCTGAATATTTTAGAAGGAAAAATTAAGGGGTGATAGGATATGAACAGAGAAAATCCTGTTGTTCTGAACATCACATCTGAGAAAATTTGACTTATAGAGGGCAAAAAATTAGCAAACAATAAAACTTCACACACTGTTGATGAGTCAACAAGTATTTCTAGAGTGGCTAATAAGTAGCTAACCAGCTGTTCAACTGTGTGGTTCTAGATGAGGACTGTAGGAGTTTAGAGCAGAGAGTACCTATGTGAGCTACTATGCTTCCAAAAATTTTTGTTTTAAACATTGAACTTCTATGAAGAATGCTTAGTATGTTGGCCAGGGACTAAATCTGTCAACTACTTTGAAGACAGTTAGGCTTCCAAAATGAATGCTACTAAAAGCAAAGAACCCAGGATGGAGCAAAAACAGAGATAAGGAGTCTCATTAAATGAGAACTCACTCATTGTCTGAATGAGTACTTGTACTTGTAGACCTATCCAAAGGAGACAAATGTAAGCTTACTTTATTTAGAAAAGTCTCTGAGAAAAAGTAGGAGTTGAGCTTGGTTTCAATAATCTCATGTTCTGCAGAGCTACAAATGGCTAAAATAATGCAGGTTTCACCACATTAGTTTTATCCCTTCCCAAAATGACTTTTAAGCCATATGCTTATTATGTAAATTTAAATGATTTGGTTATGGTTATTTTGGGGACTCTCACATTCCTGAAATATTGCCCCTTGGATCAACCATCTTGGTGTCTTCCACTTTGGCACCAATGCAAAATCAGCTCAGCATCTCCTTCCAGCCCCACTCCATCCATAGCCCAGGGAGGAACAAGTCAGGACTCCAGTCTACCTGGCATTAAAGAATTTGACAAGTTTGTTCCAAGACTGTGATTCAGCCGAGTGCCCTATGGAGCTTGAGAGGGCAAAGAAAAAAAGATTACTTCCTCTTTCTAACAGTTATATGTAGTTCCTAAAGTATTCTTAAGTAGTCATGTCACAGCATGTCCCATGAGGTTTTATGTATGTGAAAAATAATCTCTGTAGAAGACCTGTAAAAACGATTCTCTCCTTGTTCTTTACTAACTTAACAAAATCACTCAATGCATTTAATACATTTTCTGATATACTTTGCTGAAATCTTTAGGCTGATTAGAGAACTAATTTTGATTAACTACAGTTTAGTTTTCAGTTTTCTTTATGCATTACCTCATAATAAAATGTTGGTTTGTTAGTTGCTCTTGTTTACAAGCCATTGCTTTGCCTCTTTATTTCTGAAAAATACACCTCAGTAAAGCAAAAAAATCTAATAAAATCCTACTCCTGATTTATATTCCTTATAAGAAAAATATGGATAATATCAATTTGAATTTTTAGGTTAGATATTTTATCTTAGTTCCAAAATTTATCAAATAAATGCTTGCCATTATTTTCACAGTCAAAAAAAGCAAACATTTTTTAATAGTTATGATTATATTTATTGATAGCTTTTCTCACAATTATATTCTGATATGTGGAAAATGTACATTCATTTTCTGATATCCTTTTATTGCACTTTTAGATTATTATTGCACTTTTAGAGAGAAGAGAAATTCTAAGTAATAGTATTGCTTTTTTAGAAAAAGCCTACATAGACTGTTATTTGAAAATCACTGGCCTGTCTGCTTCCTCCTGAGTTCCACCAAATATATTTCCAGCAGCCTATAGAAATGTTGAACTTAATATATCCCAAAATAAGCTCATTATCTTTTACTTCTGAGTACCCTATTCCTCAAGTTAGTCCTCGTTCTATAATCCTTATCTTTTTTTTAATAGTGTACACTATCAATTATAAGCTTTGAGTCATCTCAACTCTCATTGCGTATTTTTAATTCTCCAACGTCAGATCAATTAGTAAAGACTATCAATTCATTTTTAGAATTGTTTCTTGAATCTGGTTTGTCCTACCAATCTGTGCTAGTGCCACCTGTTTCAAAGTACAACTATCTCTCACTCACATGATAACTTTTTTGCCACCAGAATTTCCTTGAACCTTCCATCTTCCATGCAGCCACTAGACTTACTTTCTTATAAAGTAAATCTCCATTTAATATTCGAAAATCCTCATTTAATTAGTCAGCCTGTTAGCCACTCTTGAATCTTTTATTTAACAAATATTCAATAACACCATCTCTGAACTTAAATTTGACTTTGCTTTCCTGTTAAGGTTGCCCATAAGTAAGTTTAAGCCATACTTATAGCTTACCCACTGCAAATGTGTAAATTCACTAGTGAGTGATTGGTGCATTGGCTCCATTGTATATAATCCAATATATACAATGGAGTTATATAATTATATATAACTATATAATTATATAATGTATATATAATTATATATAACATATATATAACTTATATATAACCATATAACTCCATTGTATATAATTATGTATTATGGATAACTTCATAATTATGATTAACTTCATAATTATGACAAAGTGAAGCACACATCCATGCACCTTTCCAAACCTAATCTTATAGACTTCAAAAATTATTCTGGTCTCCTTATCACTCATAAGATAAAGTACAAACACCTTAGCACCTTGTCTGCCCTTATGATCCTTCGGCATCAAGTTCCACAACCCTGTGTTCGGAAACACAGATCTTCTAAGGATTCATAGACTAAGTCTTAGCTTTTCAACTTGCCATGTCTTTATTTTATTTTTTTATTTTTTGCTGATTTCTTCAAACATGCTCTGAGGAGCACATTTATTTCACAAAATGCAAATAAGAATCTTCTTGCATGAAAGTTATAGTTTGAAAAGTAACATATACCATATTTTTATATTAAAGGTCCTGACTGTATAATTGCTTAAACAGTAATATTTTTCAAACTGGAAGATTTTAAGAATCACTTGGGACATTTGTTAAAAGTCATCAATTCTCAGCCTATTTTAAAAGATTTTGAATCATATATATGAGCTAAGTGTTATGGTCTGAATGTTTGTGTCCTCCCCAAATTCATATTGTAAAATCCGAAAGCCTGATGTGATGGAATTAGAAGGTGGGGGTTTGGGAGGTGCTTAGATTATGAGGGCAAAGCCCTCATGAATGGGATTAGTGACTTAATGAAAGAGGCTCCAGAGAGATGCCTAGCTCTTCCACCATGTGAGGACAAGAGATGTCTACAACCCCAAAGATAGCTTTCACCAGAACATGACATGTTGTCACCCTGATCTCATACTTCCAGCCACCAGAATTGTGAGGAATAAATTTCTGTTTATGTTATCCAGTCTGTGGTATCTTTGTAACAGCCTAAATGGACTAAGACAGTGAATTCGTGAAATCTATATTTTTATTATGTGACCTAAAGTACTTTTATAATCAAGAAAATTTAAGAAACATCACTAAAGTTTCTGAGAATTATGCAGTAAAAATGAAAACCTCTCTTTACTTTTATTTAACCTAGTGTGTGTCAAATATATTTATGTATAAATATCGTTTTTATCTAGTTAGAAAGTTTGGTTTGTTGATTTCTTTACACAAATCTCGTACATCCTTCAAGATGTAGCTCAAAACAACTTTCTCCATGAAAATTTTCCTGATTTCTCCTACGTAGCCCTACTTCCAGCATTTTAATGTTTATCTAGTCACATTATTTTAACAAGTCTGCTTCTTTCCTCTGTGAACAGAACACATACATACTTTACATGATGAATGCATACGAATTAATAAACATATGAATGAATCCATGAATGAACGGTAAGTTATCATCAAGTCTTTTAGAATGATTATGGATCAACGGCACAATATAACCAGGATCAGTGTTACAGCTAAATTCCAATGTTGTTCTTTATATCAATCTAATTTGTTGCTAGGGCATATGTTAATGTAAGATAATCTTCACATATAATCTTAGAAAAACCTATTCTCAGGTTTATAAACTATCATTATGTCAAATTTCTCTTCTAAATTTTCTTCTTCGATCATATCTTTCCTGGATTGCTTTATCATTAGAAAATAGCAATAGAATCAATCTTTCTCACATTACTATCTTGAGCATTTACCACATTCTTCTTGAGCTAAGAGCTTAAGTATACATTTAGGATTTATAACAGAGAAGGAAAGATACTATAAAACATTTTCTTAAGCAGATATTTTATATAAGTTACAGAAAACTGACTTCATTCTAAGATTATTCTAATAGTTTCTTAAGAATCTTATTGTGGACTTAAAACATGGGCCCAGTATTTTTTTTTTATTTTAATCTTTGGTTTGATTGTTTTGATATTTTTATATAAGTGTTTACTCTATACATCTTATCATAAACAGAGAAAAAAATCTAAAAATAAACATTTCTTAAAATTCCATGAAGATCTTTAGCAAAACAACTAAGATGTGTATTGAAATCAAATGTTTATTCTTGTGGGGTCTATTTTTGTACTATAATTTCCAAATAGTTACCCAAAACAATATACAAGTGTGATTTTCTCTTTTCTAGTCTGTACTTTAATATCCTATTGTTAACTTCTTAATTTAAAAAATATTTTTAGAATATAATGTAGTTTGATCACTGAATGTAGCCAAATGCATTGGCATTTATGAAAATAATTCTGTTTAAGTTTAGAGACTAAAAACAAATCCAGAATTTGTTTTGAGAAATCAATAATTAACTCTATTATGTGTACTCTTAAAAATGTCACTTTATCTTTTAAGACAATGTGTGCATCTGTTGTTACTGAAAATACTTGAATTAATAATTTCATAAAACTTATTACCATTTTTCTAAATTAGCAGATCATTTGCTTTTTAATGAAAGACAGTCTTATCTATTTTTAACCTGCAGAATTCCTACAACAGAGCTTTACATACAGAAGGCGATAAAACTTTGTTGATTTAGTTACCTGGCAACTTCATTTAACTACTCATGAAGTTACCTCTATGACACATATGGAACTCAACGAAAGAGCTATCCTGATCTATGATGAAGAAAATAACTGATGAGATGATAGATTTAAAAGGTTAAAAAAATGTAAAAGTTAAGAAGCCAAATGTAGAAGGTCCTGCATGAATAACAGAGACTTCTGGATTATTTCCAAATACCCGAAAGAACTCTTCTGACTAGAAATTCACTTGTTTGTATATCTTCAATAATATTGTATTTCTTATAAGTCACTTTTGAGCAATAGTAGCCAATACATACACAAAGAAGCCACAGACAAGGAGAGAGAAAAGCCACATTCCTTTATACAAATGCATGTCTTCTTGGCTTGGTTCCTAGAGCAATGTGGGTATTCACTAAGGAAGCTTGCAGAAGTTTGCCAGCACTGTTTTACTGGTACAGGGAACCACCTGCAGATGGTTACAAGGTTATGGGAAGTCACTGATGGTATTTCTATCAGCATGCTTTAGGTCGCTCAATCTCTGGTTCCAGCTTCCATTCTTCTATTATCCAAGACAGGTGTGGTCAGTTTCCTTTGGTCTTGATTCATTGGTTCTTATTCAAGGAAAACTCCCTGGTGTTTTCCCCAAGAAAGAATAGCAATTCAATTCAACTTTAGCCACTTAATTTGTTGTTAAATTAACTGGCATGCTATGTCACCGAGAATTATATTATTGGATTCTTCAACTTTTTTTTCTTCTTTTCTTCAGACTATTTTATTTTAACCTTGCACTGTGAGGAATAAAATAGTTATGTCTTTCACAGTAGTGAGTACACATGTATACAAATACATATTACATGTTCTATTACGCACATAAATTAGCTCCTTAGAAGCTCTAAGAACAGTGTCTTAATATTTACTGTTTAAGAGTATTTATACATTAAATCTGTTACTTCAAGTTGAAACTTACTTTTGAGTTTTAAAAAAATCCTTCAATATTTACTAATTTCAGCAAAATTTTATTAATAGTGGTTGGATATTTAAGATGTTTTTACGATTCCGATTTTATATTTCTAAGTCTTTATACTCTGCCTCCATGTTTTCCTATGGTCTTCATTAATACCTTATGTGAGTCACATAATTTGAAACAGACTTGCTGCTGTTTTCAACTATATTCATTTTGTGGGTTAAATATATGAGATAGAAATAACTGTTCAAAATGTGAATTTCTAAGGCTAGACATTCCAGCTAGGCCTTTGCAGCCAGGAATGTGAGTTAGTCTGGGCAGGAATGATAAACTTGGGTTATTTTAAAGTAGTAGTCAATGGGTGTGAATCCTGAATTCAGAAGCTTATCTATTTAATTTATTTGAAGGCAAGTGGACTCAAAGGCCTTGGGACTAAATGTACTCAAGCACAAACACATTTGGTGTGTGATATACCAAAAGTAAGTGACGCTGAAGGAAATGTGGTTCAACTTCCTCTGTCCTTGTCCAGTTGTCAGTCTTTGATGTCAGACACTTTATTTTAGTCGGAAAGGAAATAGGATATTAGAGTGAGTGAACATACACGTTTGGTCAAAGAAGACTGAAACAGGATGTACATGCTGCGGTTAACAACAGCAAAACACCCCTAGGTTTACAATTCCTGCCCAGACTAACTCACATTCCTATCGGAATGGCTTAGTTGGAATGTCTCATACTCGTAACCCTGAAGGCAGAAGTGATGGGTATTGACAGAAGAATGGCTTCCACATGCTTTCAGTATGGTGGAGGTTTTGGATGACAAATAGATTTCATTGGCCACCCTCAGGATTTGGGTGGAGCACCAAAGGAGATATAGTCTTCACAGAGCTAGGTCTGTCTTTTAGGAGAAAAAGGTCAAATAACAAAACTGAAATGCTGTGGTAACAATAGATCAATGAAGCACATTGAGTAGCATATGTGAAAAATTCTAAACAATAGTACTGGCAAGAATACATGATTGAAATAAGCAGATGAGCTATAGTGTAAAAAAGAAGTCTTTTCCCTAAAGCCACTTCTACTGTGCAAAGAACAACTAACTCTTAGAAAGAATAAAGTGAATAGCATTGCTATAGTTACATGCTCTCTGACATAGGGACAAATAAGTGTTCAAATGATGTTTCTCAAACCAAACTTATGCTAGAACACCCGAGACAGCAAATCTGGGGCACTGGAGTTTATGTTACTTCACTTCAGAGAAATAAGATGGTTTAATGTGAAATATTTAGCTCAGTGAATCAGTCTACATTTTAAACTATGGGCTGACTCATTTCTTTAGCACAGAGGTTGGTCTGAGTAAAATTCGGTTTCTAAGGAAGGAAAAGTAGACTGGCTAACTTTATCTCAGATAATTTCTGTTACTGAGGTTCAAGGAGATTAGGTAACATGCTCAAGATAACACGGTCAGAAGTGTGAAAATCTAGTGTGAGAATTCAGGATTTTTACTCTAAACTCTATGGCCTTTCTCCCATCTCATGTATCCCTAAAGTTATGATTCAAATCCAGTTCAGCCACCTATCCTGCTAAAGTAATTCACGTCATTTTCGGGCTCCTTCACTAAATTTTTAAGAATTTTTGTTCTATACTTCTGAATCTTCTTCCATAATGTAGCAGAAACCTGAATATTGTGCATATTACTGAAAAGGATAACCTATAATATTACCTGGCAGCCTCATAATTTGTCTTTCCACTATTTCTAGTACTACACATTTGAGGATATATATCAACTCAAGAGTGTGGACCAGTGGTTCTCTGCAATGAAAGAGAAAGATTTGGACTCTATTCTCATCTCTGTCAATAACTTCCCTATAATCTGGATAATCCTTGATTTGGGCCAATGTTTATTAAATAAATGAGAGCTGGAAGCAAGGCAACTATGATAGGCATGAGAAGCATTGAAGGGCTGATGAGCTATGGTTTTGACATTTTAGAAGCTGGCAGCCTAGCAGGGGAGATAAGATTAACATAAAAATAACAAATTATACATTACATGCAATAAAAGCTGTACAAGTAAAATGCCATGAGAGCCTTGTAGGTTGACCATGACTTCCTCAATAGATACCAGGAAAGGCATGCTAGAGTACAAAATTGGAACACTTCTTCTTCACTGCTGAGACGAATTAGTGAAACTTGTTTTTAGTGATAGTTTTAAGTAGTGCTACAAAAAGTACAATACAATTGTTATTTTTAACTGCAATAACTATGAAATCATAGGGATCGCCATGAAAGGTATATTTTGTTCTTTGAACTTTGAGGAAACACTGAACAATGAATGTCAAAAATCATTAGCGTAGATTTCATATGCAGTCAAATATATACTCTCCAAACATACCTTAGTATTTCACATTTACCAGCCTATAATTTTTGATCTAAGTATATATATTTTCAAATTATATTTTGTAAAATAGCCTTTCGCTTATTTAAAATAAAATTATGATACACCAACTACTTATAACCTAGACCAAATTTTTCTGCCATTTTTGCCCCTTGAAAATAAAGCAGCTACCTTTCCAGGACTGAAAGAATACTTTCTTTTAAAGCCATGAAGCTTCTGTATTAATAGAATCCCAAACATTCCATAGTGGTGGCTCAACATGCTAAAATGTGAGTTCAGAAAGCCCATTTTGATTTCAACTGTTTACTCTGATTTTTAGCAGGGGACACTGAACAAGGGTCCACAGTTCAGTTCTTGAAACTGTGGTCTAGGTAGGGAACCGCAGGGAGGTTAGCTGGCAACTTTCAGAATGCCAGGGAGACAGGGCAAAGGGTTGTTCCTGACATTTTTCAAATGACTTTCTACACAGAACTCTTCTATTACAGTTTTTGAAAGGGGGTTTCAGTAGTTGAGAGCAAGATTCAGAGGTGGGGAAATTGCTACTAACATGGTGGAGAACTGCGTCTGGTGGGAGGAATCAAGACAGAAGGAATGAGGGGGAAGGAGGCAGGGAGGAAAAAAAGGGCATGGAGTACCAAAAAATGTGACAAAATTACATTTTTTATCAAAAGGCCTCACTTGAGAGTTTACAAAAAAAAAAAAAAAAAAAAATCCAAAAGCACCACATTAATGCGGTGGGTTTTCTAAGGTAAAAAAAGAAAAGTAAGTTATAAACAAAAATATTACCTATGAAACCAGAACAGGGCAGTCACATTTAACAAAATGTACAGGTGAACGTTTGGATAACATACAAGTCCCTGGAAAAGCTCTTCTATTAATCACCCCTCAACAATACTTCCTTTTCATAGATGAGCAAATAGTCTTGAGTTGCAAATTTTGTTAAGAACTTAACTGTGTTTTCAGGGGAGGTTTGGATTGAAATAAGTCTTGTACAGAAATTACTGATGCTTTGAAAAGAAACAGACACTATGCAGAAATAAGTTCTGCCTCTCTTACAGAAATTATTAATCTATCTCACTCAGCACAAGGGAAGCTCCTTTAGAGAAGATCCTGTATTTTATGTTTTAGACACCCTGACATTTACCACAATATCAAGCACATACCAAGAACTCATTAAGTTAGACCAGTGGAATCAAAATGTCCATACTGGAGCAGAAACTACCTCCGTTTAATATCCACCAGCTATAGACGTGGGACTCAACTTCTTGTCTGAAATGCAGAAGAGTCGCATCTTACATATAACCTTTTGGGATTCTTTCTGAACAATGTCTGTCTTCGCAGTTATATTACACATTATGAATCTCAGCTGGAGAAAACTCAGAAATAAAGAATCTTCCCTGCTAATTCAACCATGGAAATTCAAACATGGCAATTGAAGAGAGCAGAAGCTCTTTTATCTACCTGAATGACAGGGCATTATCAGTTGACAGACTCATTACCACATGGTTATCAACTTACTCAAGCCATTGAAAATTTCATGAATACTTAGCAGCTGTGGCAGATGTTAACAGAATTTGGCAGAGAGATTTAAAACATATTATGTACAAGTTTATCATTTCTTATTACAAACTATTTCGTTTCACTGATGTGAACAGGAATTGTCATGGTTTTCTCCCTTCGTTGTTTACATCAGTATTTGCTGCAAAATAGTTCATTGTTTTCAGTCATTGCCAATATTGATAAGTTGCAAACGTTTATTTGGCATAAGACAAGTGGAGCAGAATGAGAATTTTTATACTATTTCTGTCTAAAAATAGTATTATTAAAACAGGCCAAAAATGAATTTAGAATAATATCATCAAAGTGTTCTATACTGAATTTTTAATTGACAACCTATATCTGGGGATCTTTACTGTAGGGAAGAAGTGAATATTATTTTTGTGTTTTAAACTAAACATATAAGATATATATTTAGTTAAATCAAATCAAAATAAGAAAGTGTGTTGTTTTCTACTTTATTTCTCTCTCTCTCTCTCTCTCTCTCTCTCTCTCTCTCTCTCTCTCTCTCTCTCTCTCTCTCTCTCTCTCTCTCTCTCTCTCTCAATGTATTTACACCATCTTTGAGACAGGCAATGTTAAAGGGTTGAAAATGGAGCAAAGAAACCAGAGTGTGGATACATTTCGGTATTCAGGCAGTAAATACTTGCGAGCCGTTAATGTAGGTCAGGCACAGGAGACAGCTTTGAATAAAAATTGACCTTGTCATTTAAAGTGGAAAATGAATAAGACAAATATCTCCTGTCATATTTCTTACTTTTAGATTTTTATATCATTTCCCATAGACCAGTATAAATAAGATCAGGAAATAATGTATTTTCAACATAGATGTAACATATCTACAATTGATAGATTTTGGTGACTAGTAATAGTTATATAATAAAAGTGCCTCACAAGCTAAATCTAAGATTGTAATATTGGGCCCTTAAATCTAATAGCAATTCTATTTTAAAAAAACTGTTTTTTCTTTTAAAAAAATGAGATTTAAATTAAGTATCTAGAAATATATATTTCCATTTATTGAATAGAAACCAAATTAATGAGGTCTGTACATTATTGTTTTTAAAAGAACTAGTAATCAAGTACTCCTGAATGTACTTCTGTTATAATTGGTATTTATGGCATTTTTCCATGTTCACTTCTAATTTTATAGCTTTTTTTTATGTAATTAGGTACAAACGATAATGAGCATTTTTATATTTCCTAGGTTAATGAGCTCTTTATTATTCTCCCCCACTGTGGCTGGCAGACCAGATTATCAATGCTTCCCCCACCTCCCCGCCCCCATGATCTTGCTCCCTGGTGTTCACATCTTAGTGTAAGCAGTATTTGTGATGCCTTCTAACCAACTAGACCAGAAAAGCTGATAAAATGTCACTCTTGCGATAGCATACATAAGACTCTGTCTGGATAGCAGACACTCTAGAGACTTTCCTTGCTTCCTTGATGAAATAAGGGACTCTGTGGGAAAGCTCAAGTGACAAGAAAGTACCGGAGTCCTTCATTTGCTAAGGTGCGGTTTCTGGCTGACAACCAGAAAGAAGCCAGGATTATTAGTCCTACAACCACAAGGAAATGGATTATAAAAGCAACCTGAATGAGCTTGGAAATATATTCCCATGAAACTCCCAAAAGAAATTCCAGATGATAGTCTTGTGAAATCCTGAGTAGAGGACCCAGTAAAGCTGTGCCTAGACTACTACTGACTCATAGAAATTTTTGAGATAATAAATGTATATTATTTTAGGCCATTAAGTGTATGGCAATTCGATATGCAGTAATAGATAATTAATACACTAACTATTCTACAATTCTTGAGGTCTAAGTAAGTATAGTAATATCTGTAGATAAGGCAACAATTCATTTTTCCATTCAACAAATATCTATTTAGTGCAAGATCGTCTTCTAGTTACTAGGGATGTGAAAACAAATAAAAAAATACAATTCATATACTCTAATAGAGAACATTTTAATGATATTTAAAGGTTAACATAGAGTAATTACATAATTACAATTGACCTGTAAGAAAATAATAAATGATCGGATGTTGTTAGGGGAAACAGACAAAACTCTCACTGGTGAACTAGTAGATTCCTAACAATAGGCTTTTGGCAGTGGGAAGGGGAATGAGTCCTAATTTTTAGCATTTGCCTGTTTCTGTTCAATAAATACTCCCACCATGGTTGATTTTTAAGATACCAATGTGATATCATTCAACATGGAGCTGAGAAGAAACGAACATAATAAACTTCTGCAACCTAGTAAAAGCAGGCCTCCACACACCACTAGGTTTCCCTAAAAAGATGACAGTTAAACTGAGTGCTGAAGAATTAGTCTGAATTAAGTGACAATAATAGGAATAAAGAACATTCTAGAAGAGCAGTCAGCATTTCAAAGGTCCTGAACCTGGAAGGGTTTTAAAGAACTGCGAGAAGAAGGTGGCTGGAGCTTAAAGGTTAAGGAGACAGAAATGCAAAAGAGGATAATAGAGAATCAGGAAAGGGTTGGATGGTTCAGACTGACGGACATTATTCTAGGGGATACAAGAGTAAACTGGAGACACAAAGTCTCTACCTCATGGTGCTCACTAGCGCCTTTATGCAATATTAAGAATTTTAGAGTTTGGTCTAATAGGAAAAGGAAACCATGGAATTACTATTGTCAAGAAAATAACAATTTGTATTTTTAAGAGATAACTGTTCTTTGGTAAATTGATTTTTAAAATGCATTTGAATGTGTGTGGCAAAACCAGTTCAGACAATATTACTAACCTGTGCACCAATTCCTTATTTTATAAATAAAAATAACAATGCTACTTTAATCATAGTTGTTTTGTGATTAATTTAATAAATATTAATTGTCTAAAAAGATGGTCAGCACGTAGTAAGCACTTAAGAAATTTTAAACATTTTTCTCTTTTTGCATTTCCTTCTTTTTAAATATTTTTTCTTATATAGAATACAGGAAGAAGTCTGTGATAGAGATTTCCCTTTGGAAGCGGTCAGCATATGAATGGTATTTAAAGTCTTAGGAGAAAACAATATTGCTTGGGAGACAATGGTGAGTGAAAGAGAAAGAGGGCCCAGGTCAAAGCCATGAGAATCTCCAAAAGTAAAGTTTGACTAGAAGTGAAGGAACTTTTTTTCTTTAGCAGAAAACTTTTATCATAAAGTATGGAAATGACAAATTCTGTGTACAGAGCTATGTTGAGCTCACACCTGGATTACAGGATTTATTTCTAAGGTCATTATTATTAGAAGTATGTAAAAAAACTGGATAGAACTCAGAGAAAAATAATGAAAATGATTAAAGACTTGAGGTTAATGGATTTATGAGGAAAGGTTAAAAACCAGAATGTGTTTCAGGGAAGATTAGGGTAGAGGGATGGGTATAATTAGTCTCTTAGAGTTTTAAAAGAGTAGTAAACATGAGGAAAAAAGAATTATTTTCCTCAAATTGAAAAAAAATACAATAAAAATCCGTCTATTAGCCCAAATATCAGAAGAGAAAACCCTAATATTGACATTTATTTTGTGAAAAAATAATTTAAAGGAAACTGATAAGAAACTACATTTTGAGTCATTATAAAACAAAATTGGAAAATAAAATTTGAATTGAATTCTATAGGATATTTCTGTGTGGATAAAAAATAACATATATAATGAAAGAATAAATCTCTGTTGTCTTGACTTCCAGAAAAAACAGAATCTCTGTGAGGGCAGAGATTGGTCTCTTTTTCACTTATGTATCATAAATATCTGGAATGTTGCCTGACATAGAGAAGATGCTTAATAAATAAGTGCATTTTTTTTTAAAGAAAGAAATATTTTCAATATTTAAACCTCAAGATTGTTTAGTTGAGTAAAGCAATGAATCAATGCTTGATCTATGGGTAGTAAATACTACCAAATGGAGACAGAATTCAACTGTGAATCATAACGCTCCCAAACTTCAACCAATTTATTGTAGCAGGCTTGCCATAGAAAACAAATTAGATTGCATTTTAAACAATTTTAAATTCACATCTTAATAGGAATCTATCAATATCATCACATATTAACAAAATATTATCATAATATCTCAGAAATTCAGGATCATAAGTAAAGACAAAAATACAATAAAATATAATGAAACAATTTATTTCTTTAAAATAGTATCCATATAAAATAGTATTATTTTAGGATATATTGTAATGCTTTATTATCCACAGTTACAATTATAGAGCAATCGAATCAAGACAATAAAAAATGTACAATAAAATACTTTCTGGTTATTTTGATAGTTCTAAAATGAATAACCATTATTTTCCAAAAGTAACCTAGATCCAGACTCTCACATTTCTCATAATTTAATAAAACCGATCAGCTCTATGACTCCAATTAAATTGGAATTTGTCAATATTAAGATTGTTTTGATGAAAAGAACTATTAACAAAAAGCAAATATTAACTTTTAACTTGAACAAATTAGCCATATTTTCAAACTACTGCCTTAATTTCATTTACTAAGGTTCTTATTTCAATGACACAAAATATCTGTTAAATTTACAAAATTTTCAACGTTTTTATAGGATCTGTACACTTAAATCATTTAATTTTAGAGAATAAATTCCATTGGATTGCAGCTTATTTTATAATGAAGATTATATATAAAGTTCTTTTAACTATTTTGGTAATAAGAGCATTAAATAAAAGACTAAAACCACACACATAGCAATGATATTAGTGAAGATTTTATAGGAGTAGATAGGTCAATCTGTGTCAAGTTTCTTTCTGATAACTAGAAATAACTAGTATAGCATATATTCATCACTAAAAATCTTTTTAAAATTGGAAGTATAAATCACCTTCTATTTACGCACTAAATTATGTACTAATGTCACAGATGCCAGAAGCAGAATTAGTAAGGCAATGACAAAGAAGAAGGACCATTAACCTTGATCTGAGAAAACTCTGTTACCAATTAGATGTGCCACTTTGAACTAATTTGCAGAACAGGACATCAGAGAAGAAAGAACTCATCAGAACGGTGGCTTCAGAAATTTGAATCAGGATTCATCATGGATACATGACCAGGATAGTACTACCTGTGCACAGGGTGAGAATATGTGCTTAGCAGAGATCTGATATGGAGCTAAGAATTAAGTGGTGATACAAGAGATCATGCAGAGCTGAGAGATGTTGAAGATCTTGTCCTGCCCTAATGGAGAGATGTTCTGGGCACTATGGGCATTCAGTCAAGGACCCAGAAATACTCTTTGCCAGTAGGACTAAGGACATGCCCTAGAGTAGGGTCTGCAATTCAAAGCTAAGTTCAAGATTAAAATAACAGTAATCTAACAAAGAGTAAAATAAAGTTTGATACAGCCAGTATAATTCACGGTAATTTAAGTGCCAAACAAGACAAAAATCAATACCCCTTAGAAGAAAACAATGTAATCTAAATATTCTCTAAAGTATCATCTACAAATTCAATCTACAATAAAAATATTAGTAGATATGCAAAGAAGTAGGAAAATATGATTCATAATCAAGAAAAAAACAGCAGCCAAGGAAGCATACCAGGAGGTGAGCCAGATGTTGGAATTAGCAGACAATAAATTTATATTCCATAAAAATGAAGAAAATGAAAATTATAGAACTGGAGAAAAAAGAAAAAAAAGAAAAGAAATATACTGGAAGAGCTTAAAAGCAGATTAGGGACTACAGAATAAAGGTTAGTAATATACTTGAAAATACTTGTCTAATCTAAATCATATGGAGAAAACAATATTTAAAAAAAAAAAAAGAGACTCTCAGTGACCTCTAGGACAATCTCAGGTGATCTAATATATGTGCAACTGGAATCTTAGGAGGAAAGATAAGAAAGAATGAAGTGTTTTTAGATTTCTCTCAGCAACGTTTTGTAGTTGTCATTTTAGAGGTTGTAGACTTCCTTATTGATTTTATTCCTAATTACTTTTTATACTAAGATAAAGGACTTTTTATATTTCTTTTTTTAATTGCTTGCTTCTAGTATACAGGAACAAAATTAGTATTTTATATTGTTTTTTTTCCTGTGATCTTTATGAAATCACTTGTTAATTCTAGTGCTTTTTTTGTAGATACTGTCTGTTTCTATGTAAGCAGTCATATCATCTATAAATAAATCTCTTCCTTTCCAATCTCTGTGCTTTGTATCTTTTCCTTGCTTTTATTGTATTGATGAAATCCTCCATTAAAATGACGAATAAAAGCTGTAAATGGAGAAATTTTTCACTTTTCTAGATTTTAAAAGAAAAGTTTAATATTTTATAATTATGATGTTTCTGTAGATTTTTCACAGATGCAAATTAACAGAATGAGTAACTTCTTTATATCTTGTTTTCTGATGTTTTAAATTTTAAATCAGTTTTTAATTTTGTTGAAGTGACACTGAATCTACCAGCAACTTGATCTTGAACTTTCAGCGTCCAGAACTAAATTTCTGTTGTTTATAGTTTGTTATGGCTGTGCAAATGGACTTAGACAGTAGCATAGATAAGTCACTTTACCCCGCTAAGTCTTAGTTCTATTTTCTATAACATGTGGATAAAAATGCCACCTATGTCATAAAGTTATTATGGAAACCAAATAGCATAACACATATAATGTTTGAGATGATAAACAACTTGTTTATCATCTCAAAATGTTAGTTTTATATATATTATCTAATAACTTGGTTTTTATAATTAATAATTTATCTTGGACAATAATCATATTGTTACATGTATCTTTTGTGCCCAGAACAAAACTTAAAAATAAAATTTCAATAGATACATATGAAATAAATTAAATTATTGCCAAAAATTACAGCTGCTTAGAATTTCACAATAGAACTGAATTTTAATAATGTAAACTCTTTTATTTCTCCACGGGTCCTTATTTTTTCATGTTTTCATATCATACTTAACTTTGTAGTGATCCTGTTAAACATTAAAAAATTCAGACCCTGTATTATTTATGCACAATATAAATGCAAAGCAGAAAAGCATAACTTGGGGGGATTTTAGAAAAATATCAGGGCAATAACCCCACAGACATGTGACACATAACACAGTTAAATAGTCAAACATCAATTGATACAAGTTGTCTCATAAGACAATAGTTTTTTTTTTTAAATAGTCATTAGGTAGTATTAAACCAGAAAATTGTTTCTTTCCCAAAATCAAATATTTTATATAATTTCTCTCACCTTTATACTAAAAAAACTTACAGCTCTACTTGCACATAATGAATTTTATAGAACTTGAATTAAAGGAAATCTGTATCACAGCTATTTCTTTACCTATGTATTATTTCTTCACCTGCAGATTGTGTCATAGCAGTACAGGAGACAAGTCTATAGCTGGGTGATGCAATTAATGAAGACGGAATCTTCAGAGTTTTTATTAATTGCTATGCTAGATATTTTAAATTTGTTTTTCCTGACCTGCACGCCATCTTTTCTGCCCTGCTCTGTGCCCTGGAGGCTGATCATGGACTATGTGGATGGGTTTCCTCGCCTCCTGGCTGCCGGCTAAAGCAGACCATGGGGTGAACTAACAAAAAAATCAAGCGCATGAAGAAAGTACTGGGTCCTTGAGGGTCAGCCATGTACATCTATCAGAAATATAGTCCTTTAAGTCATCCTTTCTTATAACTGTCTGCTGCTCCCTTTGGCCCTTCATGCCTGGGGATGGCAGAAGCTCCCCACTGTCACTACCTCAGGGTGCTTTAACATCCTTGTTGATATCGCTTAACACTGAACACCTTTATAAATGGTCCCTAATTCACCTCTCTTGAGTTACTTCTTCTAAGAATGCTATTTATTTTCTAACAAGCCCCTGACTGATAAAATTGCAGGCAAGAATATGTAAAAGTCATTGCGGTTTACTCATCATTCTTGTTACATATAAATGAACAGTGTAAATCAGACAGAAATATATGCAGACTTTATTAGCGGAAGCCAAATTAATGGCAGATATATAACATGGTGATCGTAAAAATAAATTGTACACACACTATCGCTGGTACAGAAAAATCTCACATAGTCGTAGTAAGAAAGTTTTGGTAAATAATATTAGGCTCACACTGTAATTATATCAATATTTTATTATAAAGAATATCAAATCATATTTGTACATGTAATGTCTATATATTAGGTAAACAACATAGAGCACACCATTCATACTGTTCCTTATCTTCTGTGAAGTTTGTTAAATTTTAGTCTGCTCTCAGTAGAGCAGGCAGAATAATCCTTTTACATATCACTTCTCTGCTCTAAACCCTCCAACGACCTCACATCTAATTGACAGTAAAAATGAAAGTCCATAAAATGAGTATATTGCCCTGATTTATCTGATTCATATGTCATCTGCTACCATCACCTTCCCTCATTCTGCTCCAGCTACAATTAACCCACCTGCTGGCCAACACACCAGAAGGGCTCCAGCCACAGGGTTTGTGTTCTGCTTCCTCCTGAGATATTCTTCCTCCAGACAGCTGTGCAGCTCGTTCCCTCATCTACTTCAAGTCCTAGATCAAATGTTACCTTTTGGTTGAGGCTGTCCCTCACTACCCTACTTAAATTTTCAAAATTTCCTTTCTTAGTCGTCATCTCTATCACCCTTTTCTCCATAGTACTTATCATTTAACATACTATATATTTGAATATAAAGTCATTTATTTCTTGCTTTTCCACCACTAGAGGAACATAGGTTTTATAAGGGCAGATATTTTAAATTTTTTTGTTTACTGGTATATTTTTAGTACCTAGAAAAGTGCCTGCCACATTGTAGGAATATAATAAACATCTGTTAAATGAATGAATATGTCTTTGGACAGGGGGATGTAGAGATACAGATTTAGCTTCAAGAGATCTGTGTGTGTGTGTGTGTGTGTGTGTGTGTGTGTGTGTGTGTGTGTGTGTAAGTCTTTTGAATTTTCTTGCCTCTCTGAGATGACAAAGCAGCACTGAAGTGGCCTCCTTATCAATGCTCTCAGTGTGGTCTAAGGGGAAACTCAGTCTCCAGGGTGTGTACCTTTAACGTTAGTTGACACTAAAGCCTCATCACAGCTGGTTTGAAAGGGAAATTATTTAAAAATAAATCTCTGAGTAAGTAAAAGCCGATTCCATTACAAAAAGCAAGATTTATAATTGACCTGACTCCTATTATTAGCTAGGCATAGTAGGCCCAGCTGCAGCTAGTGAGCTGGCTGACCACAAATAAAGGAGTCAGAGCCACATAGTCAGTTTAGGCTGAAAACAGAGTTGAACTGAAACATATTTTTGCTTACCTTGGCTCCGCGTAAGGTAAGCACTGTATGAAAATCCAGAAGAATGTTTTCTGCTCTAACGAGTCTGTGTCTGTACCTATACCATGGGGCTTGGTAGAATACTTCTGCAACCACAAACGTTAGATGTTAGGCCTGAGAAAAAATGCACATGTAAAACTAAAGTGAAGTCACACTATTTAATACTGTTCTTTAGATTGTTCTTAGTAGGACCTTTACATTGAATTTAAAATGTCCGCCTTAAACTCCCAACCATTAAAGATATTTGGCACCATACCAAATTTTGTAATGATTTAAACAAATAACATAATAAACACCAAAAGATCTTGAAAGGCTCCTCTCTAAATCAAGTGGAATTTTCAATAGCTGATCTTTTATTAAAAAATTATGATTATTCAATAGCAAGCATATATTTCTGTTTCTTTAGACATTTTTGTCTAAGGAAACAGAAACTATGGTTTTCCAGGATCGTTATAGAAATCAGCATAATTTTATAACATGATTTCATTCTCTTACTGCAAGTTAGATGAGATAATAGCAGAGATATTAATGAAAGTATAAATTTTCTTCAAATTTAATATTGTAGAATAATAAAAAGAAGTTATCTTTTATATATTTACTACATGAAAATGTTAATTCACAATAAAAATATTTTATTAAATATAGCTTTACAAATTATAATATGTTGACTTTACCATAAAATTTCTGATATTTTAATTAGTTCACGTTAATGACTGCTTTTAACATCAATGGCAATTACTAGTCAATTGATGGAATAGAAATAATTTATAAGATTATTTTTAAATGCTAATTAGTTCATTGATGGTGATACTTAAATAATAATAGATTACTTAGCAAAAATATTTTTAATGTGATAAATTATTCCTTCAACAATTTAAACATATTATTTTAGTCTATCAAAAATCACAAAAGAAAATTAAAGTTTCACTTTGTCATACTTTTCAGTTTTTCTCGGTTAATTTTTCGTATACCATAAAATTTACAATTTTAAAGTGTACAATTTAGTGGTTTTATTATATTCACAAGGTTGTGCAACCATCACCACTATTTAATTCCAGAATATTTTCATCATTCATAAAAGAAACCTCATATCTATCAGCAGTCGCTCCCCATCCTCCCAACCCCCAACCTCTGGCAACCACTAATTTACTTTCTATCTCTACAGATTTGCCTATTCTAGACATTTCATATGAATGGAATAATACAATATGTGAACTTTCACGTCTGGCTTCTTTCAGTTAATATAACATATCATCACTTTATTCCTGTGAATGGCTAAATAATAGCCCATTGTATGGACATGCCACTTTTTGTTTATCCATTTATCAGTTAATTAGTATTTGGGTTGTTTTCATTTTTTAGCTATTTTGAATAATGCTCCTATAAATGTCTATGTAAAAGTTTTTGTTTGGACACATGTTTCAATTTTCTTGGGTATATAACTAGGAATAGAAGTCCTGGGTCATATGGAAACTCTACATTTAATTTTTTAAGGAACTGACAATTATTTTCAAAGGGGCTGCACCATGTTATATTCTGACCAATAATGCAGGAGGGTTCCATTTCTCCATATCTTTGCCAACACTTGTTATTTTCCAGTGTTAGATTATAGCCATCTGATTAATTTTTGACTTTCATGACTCCCAAAGAAGAATCAAGAAAACTTAAAAGTGGGAGGATTGGAGAAGTCAAAGATGGCTGTGCAGTTGTAAGTGACTGGGAGTTTGGGCCAAACACTGTTGAAACACATTTTACTTACCTTAGCTGAATGAATGAATGAATGGCAGTGTCATTACAGGAAGCAAGGAGACTGGCAAGGAGAGACAACTTCAGGGAAGAGACTAAATTATGAGACTGTTGAAAGCATCTCATCATTTTCAATAGCAGGATGGGAGCCTGGAAATACAGTATAACAGAGCTTATAAGTGGTTTGCAAACTTTGTAGAATTAAATCATAGACTCTGGAGTCACAGGGTCTGGGTTTGTAACTTTACTACCCATATGAACTCCTGCATGACTTAACCTCTTTGTTCTTCACCTTCTCCATTTGTAAAATGAGTGCTATAATTATGTGTGTCTCAAAAAGTTGCTGTGAAAATCAAATGTTAATACATTACATTTAAAATACTTAGTAATGTGTTTCTCACATAATAAATGTCAGCTAATATTAAAGGAACCACATAATTTATTATCTAACAGAACACTTTCAATCTCAAAACCGTCTTGGTTTGGACAAAAATGATCATACTGAGACTACAGGCATGAAGAGATATTGTATCAGCCAAACCGGAAAAGATGATCTTCTTATTTATTATTACTCTAAACTTTTTGAGTCCTGAAATATCTTGGAGAATGCCAAGAAGGACTGACCAGAGTGTTCCTCCTCCTACTCCAGCCAAAACTTTGGAACAGTTAAATAAAAGTAAGACTGAAATGTGGAAATTTCGTTTCTTTAGCAGGGTATTAATCAAAACTACTATAATAATAGGAATGACCACAATTAGAAATTATTTGTCTTTGAGTCTTAATTTGTAATTCATTGTGTTTATATTTCAGTAAATTTGTCCCTAAATTTAGTTTCTTCATCTGTAAAATGAGGATGACACATAAGACTTTTGACTGTTGTAAGGATTAAATGACATAACATTTGAAAAAGACCTTTTAAAATTATAAACTCTATAGAAAATATAGATTGTTATAATAAGGAACTGGATGTCAATTTTAGTAACAAAAAAAGAAAACTTTAAAATACTAAAGTCATTAAAACTATTATAAACTTACTTTGTTTCTCTATAATTCATGAATAACTTTTCTAGAAATTTAGAAGTTGATTAAAAAAACAGTGGAGAGGTAGGATGACTACTATCAAAAACCAGAAAATATCAAGTTTTGTGATGTGGAGAAATTGGAATGCTTGTGAACTATTGTTAGAACTGTAATACGATGCAGCTTCTTGGAAAACTGTATGGTTGTTCCTTAAAAATTATTAAATCTACCATATAATCCAGAAATACCACTTTGGGTATATATGCAAAAGATTTTAAAGCAGGATCTCAAAGATACATTTGCACTTCATTGCATCATTAAAAGGTGGAAGCAACCTAAGTGTCCACTGATGAATAAATGGATAAACAAAATATGGTATATACATACAATGGAATACATTTAGCCTTAAAAAGGAAGGAAATTCCGACATGTGCTACAACACTCATGAACCTTGAAGACATTATGCTAAGTGAAATAAGCAAGCCACAAAAAGACAAATACTGTATGATTCCACTTACATGTAGTGCATAGATGTGTGAAATTCATAGTCAGAATATAGAATGGTGGTTGCCAGGGGGCTGTGGGAAGGGCAGGATGAATAGTTATTGTTTTTAAAGAGCATAGAGTTTCACTTTTGCAGGATGAAAAGAGTTCTGGAAATGGATGGTGGTGAAGGTGGCACAACAATATGAATGTACTTGTTACCACTGAACTGTATACTTAATGGTTAAAATGGTAAATTTTATGTCATGTATATTTTACCATAATAAAGAAACGTTGTAGGGAAAAACCAATGAACAAGAAATTAAAAGCTTTAATGCTTCTTTCCAACTCTTATTTTCCTGCTAAATTATAGCACGCCCACACACACCACCACACCACACACACACACACACACACACACACACACACACCAAAATGTTAGTTAATTCTCTGAAAAGTTGAGCACTTGCTAGATAGTGCACATAAAGAAGGACTGAGACTGGAAACCGATCAAGCCAGATAGTAGTATGTAGGCCGAGTCACAGGCAAGATGCCAATTTGTATGCGAAAGACATGTGTAGTTGTCACCACTATGAGAGCAAAGGAAAACAATTACTATTCAACAATGTTAAGACTAGAAAGTAATATAAAAGTCTATATTATAGTGGATGAAGTGGGGTCCATATCCAGACGTCCAATCCAGGGATCTGAGTCCAAGTAGAAGAAGAGGTAGTTCAGTATAAGTAAGTTTGGGAATTGGCTTTAAATCCCAGCTCTTCTACCCATTAAGGGTGTGACCCTAAGCACATCACTTAACCATTCCTAAAATATTACACACAGATAATAACATTACCTACCTAAAGAGATATTGCAAATTTTAAGTGAATTCTTATATAGAGAGTACTTAGGTACCTAAAATATAAGTGCCCCAAATATGTTAGTTAATAAGTTAATAATATCAGCTATAATCTTTGATGACCCAAGTATAACAATTCTAAATTATCATTAGTGATTAAAATATATATTGATAATATCTATAATTATCCATCAATGTTAGGGAAACAAGTAAAATGTTGATTAGGAGGTTAAAGGAAGTATATCAAGATGTGGATTAGCAAGTGAAATCTACATTGACTTTAATTAATCTTCCTGTCATACATAAAGAATCAAAATGAGAGTTCTGTAGTGTGGGAATCAGTGATTTTTCGATTATGATTACTTTAGAAAGTGTAGCCTTGGACAGACTGTTGAGGGTGTGGGTTGGCTTTGGAAATCGAGGCCATTTTACAGAATCTATGCTCTTGTGGGTGGGCTTGAGAGGAAGAATGAGAGCAGCTGACAGCCATAAGCAGTGCCTGAGAAGAGAGAAAATGGAAAGCAACTAGAAAAAACTTCACTCACATTGCCAGTTTTTTGCCCAGAATGCTGGTGAAGACCTAGAAATGATATTGCTAGATACTTAAGGTGCTGAAGCTGCCACCAATATGGAAAAACCCTGTGCTCCACTCCAAATATTAGTGCAGAGAAGTCTGTAGTTTGGGCACAAATTTACTGCAGTAATGGTACTGAAGGCCATGTGAGTCAAGACGATGGCATAGTTGAGCCTATTTTATTTTAGATTCTTTTGAAAGGAAAATGGTAAATATCAAAGGCAGAAAATGGGTGATCTGTAACCATAAATTTTCTTTTTGGAAGTATTATAGTTCAATTTTCTTTCCTTTTGTGTTTTTGTTATATTAGTTACAGTAACTAGAGGTGAGTTCTATCACATTTTTAAAGTTTCTAAATCTCTGGCATACAGTAGTTTTTCAGCTAATAATTGACATATGTTCTTGAAATGCTTGCCCCAAAGATGAGCTGTAGACTAAACAGAAAACCAGATTGGAATAACTGATTTTGCTTAGCTGATTTAAAGACTTAGGTTTTTGGAAAATTATTCACAAGAATAACAAAATACTATAATATCTATTGTCATGTACTTCTGGTTCCTAATTTTGTTGTGAGTTGGGGTGAACATTAGACTGGCAGTTCAGAACTTTTTGGAAACAAAGAATCTGTATCACTAGAAAATACATCGTAAAGGCTGTACTCTCACTTCTAAGGGATTCAAGCTTAAGGTTCTTTATGTCTGGATCCAAGCAAAATAGTGAATTGAAAAGTTCTTTTTTTTTTTTTTTCCATGACTTTGATCTTCCCTTTTTGATTCCTCTATATGAGTTCTTTCTTGCCTTCAGATCAAAGAGAAATTGCATCTCATCAGAAACTGGCTACATTTGTCTTACCATGCCTCCTTTTCCTTCTACAGACTATTTATATTTATATTTATATTTATATTTATATTTATATTTATATTTATAATATTTATATTTATATTTATATTTATATTTATATTTATATTTATATTTATATTTATATTTATATTTATATTTATATTTATATTTATATTTATATTTATATTTATATATTTTACAAAAGGGCCCTTAAAGAATAAACTAAATGTAGTCATCCCTAACTAGTTGTATACAGCATAATGTTTGCTGCTCTGGGAGTTCTGAATAGTTATTAAAATATTAAATTGTTTTTTTCATTCAGTTACTTGCTTCTTCTAAAACACAACACTTATTGAGGTCAAGACCATGCTCTTGAAAACCAATACGTTGTTTATCAATGTTTAAAAATAAGTTTTATTGAAGCAGATTTTTTCCAAGTTTGTCCCTGTAACAGATTCAAAGCAAAAAAAGTTATTTTAAGGTTTGTGTTAAACACAAAATAGGTGATAACATTCTAACATATCTCATGGTAAAAATTCTAAGAATTATCTAAATATAATTTTTAACCGATTCGATGAAGCAAATTTTAACATTAACGAAATTTTAATGTATGTTCAGAAATTTATACAAATCTTAAAATAAGATTCATAAAAAAACTAGTATCTATCAATATTAGAATTTGGCCTTCAACTGCTTACCGGTTGTTGAAATAGTTTATTGATTATAGTGGTAATTTAAAAATCATTCTCCATCAGCTAAACCTTGAAGAAAAACATCATTTCATATGGAGAAAAATGGAAGATGGTCATTTGGGGTTCCCCCAAAACGTTACGACTCTTTCTCCCCATCATCTTCATCAGGAAGATGGCATTGACAGGGGTCTCTGAAGTTGAGGAATGAAAGAGAGGGAGCGATATGCTTTGTGTTTCCACCAAGTACATGTAGGATGATTATGACTTTTTGAGTTTCTCTTGCACTTTACAGGCTGAAGGGGAGTCTTGCTCTTCATAAGTGTTTATGTATCATAGAAAAGTCTACACTGCTTGTATAGTAACTTTTTACTGAAAGATTGAGAATTATTTAGATTAATACATCATCCTTGATACAAGTAGTAACTAGTGAACCAGTGAAGACTATGAGTATACTCTTTTATAGTAGGCTAATCTGTTGCCACATCAATATGAACAACAAAAAACTAAAACAAAACAAACAACAAAAACAACAAAAAAATAAGAAATGTACTAGAACCTGTACAGTGAAATTTCTTAGTTGATCCAAACTAGGTTTTACCCGATTCTTAGTGAAAGTCATAGGTGTCTTTTAGAATGCGAACCTGCTGAGCGTTTTTCTCAGATGTTTTGCTTCAATTACACTCCACTTGCAACGCAGTGCTGTCATTTTGCCCTTCCCCCATTACCCTTACATACCACAGAGTTCACACTTCCCTGTCTTCTGAATTCTCTTTCCTCAGACCTTTCATTCCTTCTCAGAGATATTAATCTGAGCCTACATTCCTTCTTTAATCTGGCATCTACTAATCTGACTTTGAAGTTGAACTTTTCCCATTTAGACTTTGGCACTTTCAAGAAAATATTTGGCCACATCCAACTATTTCTTTTCAATAAAGTAATGCCTTATTGACATAACAAAATAATTTTAGAAGTTTTAAAAATTAATGTTATTTATTATAGATAGTGAAGATATGGAAAGATATTTTAATGGCATTATTCCCATCCATATTTAGGCAGAGGGGTGTTAGTGGAAATTAGCATCAAGCACATGGTGAATATATTTCCTAACACATCTAGATGAGGTACATACCCAAACAGAAATAAACCTTTTTAAAGGTTTATTTTAAGTAGCATTTGGTACTGCTTATCTATTCTACCCACACCAAATACCAGAACTTTAAGTGATTTCTAGTGTTCCTATCTGCAAGAACATCTAAAAGGAATCTTTATTTTAGATTTCTCTAAGAAATTATTAAAAGGCCTTATGAATAAACTATACACATTGCTAAATAGTTAATTATAATTCTGTTTCCTTGATTACAACTGAATGATAAACAAAAGTCTTTATCAGATTCATTTATATATTCTATGACTGTAAGACAGTAACTTTTAAAGAAATGTAGTAAATCTAAAAATCAAGAGATTCTCTTTCTTCCCCTTTGCACTATCTGTAAAATGCTGACCATCATTGTTTTCTGTTCTTCCTAAACATAATTAATTTTACATCCTGCTAAGTCTTGCTCTCTTCTTCTCTCTTTCTGAAGCATTAAGAAGCCTTAATACTCTTGATATTTAGAGCCACTGTAGTTGGTCTAAAGAAGATAAGTAGATTTTGCCTTAAATGTCATTTCCTTGGGTAAATCTTTACTGACCCAGCTCCCAGAATATGCTTTATTATTAATGTGTGCTGTCATTGTGCCCTACATTTATATAATTATTTTTGCTGTGTGTGACTTTCTCATTGGAGTGTACACTCTTTTTTTCCAGTTTTTTGAAGAAAGGATTGACATACATCACTGTTTAAATTTAAGGGTGTACTGCATGATGGTTTGATTTACAAATGAAATGATTACCACAGTAGGTTTAGTTAATATCCATCATCTCATATAGATACAATAAGATATATGCAGCCTATGTCTTCATTGACCACAGAGATCATTTAGTGATTTATTTTATTTAATAAGCACTCATCTAGTACTTGCTATGTGGTAGGCATTTTCTTAAGTGCTTTATCAATTGCTACTTATTAAATCTTATGACTTAGCATTTAAATTTAATTTTCTTGGTGATTTATGTTAGGATCCTAGACAGTGACTCCCATACACCTTCCTATTAATAATTTAACTTCAAGAAAACATACTAAGAATAAATATATTTATGTAACAATCAAATGCCACCATGGTGAACGTCTTGATATTTATCCATATTTATAGTCTGTGTGAACCTCTCTTGGCACAAAAAGACATACATGAATAGATTCACCAATTAATTTATTCATGGATGCATGCATACCTTCCTTTATTCAATAAAATTTTACTGAATATTTGTTATGTAAAGCAATGTGTTCGATGATTTTTTAAAAGGTAATATAAATAAGATAACCTCACATTTAAGAAGTTTATAAACTGGAAGGGGAGTTTGTTGAAGCAAAGAATTTGGATAAGACAAGAAATAAAATAATGACACATAATACATGGAAGCCTGAAAAACAATTTTATAACAAGCATGAAAACAATGCCCAGGGTGGATTTTGTAAGACAACAGAGAATGGAGTGCATATGCTGAATGGGTGCCATTTGGTAATGGAAGTCCCTACTGTTACACAGGCCAAGAGGATGTAGAAAGTGGATGGGCTTCAGCTGGATCAAGATTTTCCTGCATTAAAGTGATGTGCTAACAATTGTCAGGGGAAAATCATTTGCTAAACTATAGAGAAAATGCAGCCTCTCCAATAAAAGGAAACTTTGTCTACTAGTTTCCAGCTGCAAAATCGTCTACCGTTTCTACATTTTTTGTTTGTTTTACTGTTTCTGAACTTTGATTGCTATAAGAACTAGAAATATATTTCATCTCCAGTTGGCAATAAAGTTCTACCCATTTTCCAAGTTGGATTGCTATATTCTTTCTTAATGAGTCTACCATAGTTCACTCTCCAGAGCCTTTAAGTAGATCAGAAATTAAACCTTAGCCAGAGGAACAGCAGAATACCGTGGTCTCTCCATCCTAATGCAAGGCGTTTTTCAATAGTTATCACTTAATTTCTGTTTCAAGTAAGAGGTGTCTTGAAAGATTAAACAAAAGATGAGTCTTGAAAACCCATGAACCTTGTTTTCTTCTAATTTGTCATACTAAAAACACTAACTCTGTTCTCAGAAAGGGGATAAAAAAGTGGAAGGTCCTATAATTTTGTCCTGGTATAATCAGAAAACGGCAATTATATTTTTACAGGTGACATCATATGCTGCCTTCTCAGATTACAGCAATATTTTCTGATCTAAAATATTAAAACTACTAATAAATAAATTTTTGAACAAGAACGTTAAATGATTAGCTGGGTTGCAGTTCTGAAATTTTGTGACATTTGCTGCTCTAATAACAATAACGTATGAATGAAAAGATTTTTTCTGTGCTTTCAGGAAGTCGTTAATCTTGCATTTCATACAAGCAAGTCTGGTATTAACCACATTCCAAAATAGACTAAAACTGTCATACGAATAAATGTTTCATGACAAACTAATTAAAATTGATAATGGCCTCATTTTAAGAAAAACATAAAAGTGTTTGGATTTGCTTGAGTGAAAATCTTCCATGTAGTTAATGACAGTAGAAGGAATGAATTAAAAAACTCATTGTGTATAATTGTACATTTTTTCCCTTATTCAGACACTCAATGTAAAAGGCTGTTGTCAAATTATGTCATTTTTTCACCCATGGCAGTTAAACAAGTACAGAGAGGAGGTCACAAATACTAGATAAAAGCTGGCCATTGGTATGGACTGGAATCTTCTTTTTGGAGCAGTAAAATGTGTAGCTTCTAACATTTCAAGTAATTTCTACGCATTTTTTCTTCCATATAAAGATAAAAATTATGTATGACTATAAGTGTTAATGGCATTTTTAAACAATAAAAAAAGCAAGTTGTAAAGATTATTTTTACATTTTTGCATTTTAGACCAAATGTAGAAGACAAAATATTCCAAAGCTCATTTCAACAGCTTTGCTGGGCTTGATTAAACAAATCTGATTTGTTTAATCAAGCCCAGCAAAGCTAAGTTATTTACTAAAAAACAAAATAAAAACAAACAAAGAACTTCAAATCAGCCTGAATTTCACAGGAAATTCACAGGGCTAATGTGACACTAAAACTTAAAGTGGCTCATGAATGATCAATTGGCAAGGAAACTTGCATTGAACACATAATGCAGTTTTAGTTCACATCTTTCATAGCTTTTAAAACTTCAAACTTATTCATACAGGTACAGCATATTAACTGTAGACAAATTGAATAAATACATCTTGAGTATTTTAAATCAATATTAGAAATACTTTCCAATATTTTTGTTGTTAAGAATGAAAATTTTCTTATGCATATACCTATGTAAAGTTCTCCCCATTGATTTCATGTGTGCTAAATTTAACAAGCTATGTTTTCTTCAGATTTGTTAACACCAATTACATAGTAGCCAATCAAATATATGATTCATACCAAGTGAAGTTTTCAAGATTATTTAGCTACTAATCAATTAGAATAAAATATTAGGCCTCATTCTCATACTTACTGGGGAAAAGGTGGACAAGAGAAGAATTTAAAAATAGAGACGGAGAGACAAAAAATGAGAAATATAGAAAGAGAGAAACAGAAGTGTATCAGAGTTCCAAGAGCCTTATGGGCAAGTGTGAAATTAATCCATGTATTGAAATGAGGCCTAGTAATGATTTGCCAGAGTCCATGTATGTGGTAAAGCAGGAAAGCAGGGGCAGAATCAAGATTCAGGAGGGATATCACAGTTTTTATGAGACATTTGCAATATTTTGGTAATTCTTTACCCTATAAGTCTTAATGGGAGTTAAAAATTGCTTCTTTTTAGAAAAACTGATAATGTTCTGACTTTCCCAGCTAGGGCACAGCCATATGACACAGCTCTATGAACTACCTGATTCAGGCTTACATTGGGACTATACATCTTCTCTCCGTCTCTCTCCTTTCTCTCTCTCTCT